>NW_016823660.1:1659531-1669329 GCF_001698545.2 Rhinopithecus bieti
TAACATAAACTTTAAGAATTTTGGCCGGGCGCAGTGGCTCAAGCCTGCAATCCCAGCACTTTGGGAGGCCGAGACGGGCGGATCACGAGGTCAGGAGATGGAGACCATCCTGGCTAACACGGTGAAACCCCGTCTCTACTAAAAAATACAAAAAACTAGCCGGGCGAGGTGGCAGGCGCTTGTAGTCCCAGCTACTCGGAGGCTGAGGCAGGAGAATGGCATAAACCCAGGAGGCGGAGCTTGCAGTGAGCTGAGAACTAGCCACTGCACTCCAGCCCAGGCGACAGAGTGAGACTCCGTCTAAAAAAAAAAAAAAAAACAAAACCACAAAATTTTGGGGTATAGTTTTAGAGGCCAACTGACAGAATTGTTTTTTAAAAAGGACACTATTCATCAAGACAATGGGAGAAAAAAAGGTTGCAAAGAAGTTTAAGCCAGATTTAATTATTATTCCTTAGGGAAAGGTTGTGACCTCACATTTGCAAATGTTAAAGATACTTAAAGAGTAGCTTAGTGGTTCTGTTGTAGAGATAAAAACTATACAGTTACAGAACAAATAAAAAACTGATCAGTTTTATGTAGATTTCCCATGACACTATCTCACAAATAATCAAAAATATACTACATCTTAAGCAGCTTATTTAAAATGAAAATGATATATTTTAACTCTGAAATTTAAATTATTTATAAAATTATTGTAAATAAATGAAACAGTTTCATGAAATATGCAAGTAGGACCCAAACTAAATATCTAAATTAATATATTTTACCTCATAGGTAATTTAAGGTATGTGTTCCTAACTAAACTGCAATTTAAATTTTAGAATCAGGCATGAGCATTTTATCAACATCTGTAAAAACCAATTAGATATTTGAATTATTAATTAGACATAAACAGATGTTAATAATTAGATATGTATTTCATTGTCACACTAAATGTTCATATATTTATTTGGAAGAAAATGTGTTTTGGATCTTTTCTTGGGCAAATAGGAGAGCCTTATATATAGGATTGCTTTATGTTGGGGCATATTCTGCGTCATCTAAGATGATAAGACTTCTGGGGGCAGAGAGTTGTATGTTCTATAAGTTGTATCTCCAGTGACAAGCATAGTACTCTGAATATAAGAACTCAGTAAATGTTGATTCTTAGGAACTTTGCCTTTAAGGAGGGTCTTAGTCAGTTTTGTACTGCTATAACAGAATACTATAGACTAGGCAATTTGTAATGATCAGAATGTTATTGGCTCACAGTTCTGGAGGCTGGGAGGTCCGAGATCAAGGAACCAGCATCTGATGAGGGCCTTCTTGCGGCATCATCCATGGCAGAAGGGCAAAGAGATGGAGTAGAAGACTGACTCACCTTCATATAATGAACCCATTCTCAAGATAATGAGCCCGGTCTTACAATAATGGCATTAATCTATCCATGAGGGCATACCCCTCATGGCCTCATAACCTCTCATTGGCCTCCACCTCCCAACACTCTTGCATTGGGGTTTAAGTTTCTGATACATGCTTTTTAGGGGACACATTCAAACCACAGCAAAGACCTAACTCAAGTGTTTACTTCTTTTCTGAAGACTTTCCTGATGCCTTCTTCCTCATTTGCAGGAATTGACCACTTCCCTTGCCATTGCCACAACACTCAAACCTTGTCCTGGACTTACTAATAGACCTGTCTATGCTTGTCTACTGCACTGCAAACTCCTGAGGACAGGCGCCGTGACTGATTTTTCTTAGATCTTTAGAGCCTTGAGGAGTGTTTCATTCATGGCTACCATAAATGTTTACTGGAATCAATGAGTTTGAATGACTGAAGAGTGTAAGGTATCTCATTGTCTCAGTTGTTGCCCAGAGACCAAGTAGATTTAGGTAAATTCTTAAAAAATATCTCCTGCTATCTAAACTCTCATCATTTGCCCTTTGAATCTCCACGACCCAAACCATTTGGATTTCACAAAATTCTTCACCATTAGAACTTTAGGAACTGACTATAGGAGTATTTTAAAAAACATGTTAAAACACAGGCCCCATTTTATGCATGGCCAGAGACAGTTTCTAAGGCCCATATAATTCATTTGAGTGGAAGTAGTTGTCTGTATTACTTACCTTCATGGAGACGGCACACAGCTCTGGCCTGGTAGCTCCTTTAATCATGTCTTTAATTTCTGGTTGGCACTATCCTGTCTTTTCTTGCTGTGGTCATGGTTACCAGATGTGGTAGTTGTAGGAAAGGGACAGCTCTTGTCGCTAGAGTGCCAAACTATGGTGGGATATTAGTTAGGATTGCATAAAACTAGTAAAAACCAGAAAACTCTGGTTTATGAGCTTCTGCTAACAGAAAAATTATTTTTTATAAAAACTTAAATATGGCTTATTCCCACAAAATGTAAGCAGTACTTGGGTAAAGTTAACACTTTCCATATGTAAAAGACTAGTGTGGTTTTATTTCTGAGTATGGTATTGTATCCAATTGCAATATATAGCTAAGCTATTGTTTTGACTTTGAACCATTGAATTGAAATGACATTTTCATTCTAGAAGAAGACATGTTAAGCAAAGGAGTGCCTACTCTCTGCCAGCCACAGGGCTAAATGCTGCCATATGCATTGCTCTATCGAATTCTTACAACAACCGTGTTTGTCATATTTTTTTTTGTATTAGCATTTTATTTTGAGATAATTGTAGATTCATGTTATGATCCCATGTACCCCTCACCCACTTTCTTCCAATGGTAGCGTCTTGCGTAAGTATAATAGAGTCTTGCAACTAGGAAATTGTCATTGGTACAATCCTTTGATCTTATTCAGATTTCACGTTTTATGTGCACTCATTTGTGTGTGTCTCTGTGCGTTTGCGTATTTAGTGCTATGCAATTTTTTTTTTTGAGATGGAGTTTCACTCTGTTGCTCAAGGTGGAGTCCAATGGTGTGGTCTCAGCTCACTCCAACCTCCACCTCTGGGGTTCAAGTGATTCTCCTGCCGCAGCCTCCTGAGTAGCTGGAATTACAGGCGTATGCCACCATGCTGGGCTACTTTTTATATTTTTGGTAGAGATGGGGTTTCACCATGTTGGCCAGGCTGATCTTGAACTCCTGAACTTAAGTCATCCACCTGCCTCGGCCTTCCCAGGTGCTGGGATTATAGGCATGAGCCATTGTGCCTGGCCATGCTATACAATTTTACCACATTTATAGGTTACTATTTCTTTTTAAACACGTGAGGGAAACAAGGCTCGGTTAAATTAGGTGAAATGCTCTAAGTATAGACTTTGAGTTTGAATCTAGCTCTGTTTGATCCACACTTTTGCTTTTTCAGTAACTATATGATTAATAACAGTAATCATTAATAATGACAATGACTGAAAATTACCGAGTTTCATATGAAACATATTGAGTACTTTTTATGTGACAGGGACTGTTCTAAGGTATTGAGTCATTTAATCCTCCTGACAACTTTTATCATGTAAATTATAGCACAGTTGAATTAGTCTCCTTAAACTGTAAGTCACATTACCAAGGAATAGGTAATTATTTTTACAGCTCCTCAAATCAATAATAAAATAATGAAATTCCACTCTCTCTTTATGTAATTTCACATTTTGACTTCCGACCTTAACCACTGATCTTGGCCATTGTTGATTACTTTCATATGTATAATGAGACCTGTATCATTACAGATTGAGTTAGGTTGAGATACCTTACAAATAATTTTACTAAATTGTAAATAACAGCTGTTGTAGGCAGAATGCCAGAATCTTAAGGGAATAGATGTAAAACACCAAGAATACTTCCGAATGTAATTGAGAGAAGGTTTTTTTTTTTTTTAAGAGTGTTTTAGATTTTATTTTATTTATTTTATTTTTTTGCCAAATAAGGCCCCAGGAATGTTTAAATTTAATCAGATCTCCCAAGTTACGTATCTTAACTTTCAACGTGGTACCTAATGCCTTTGGTTGTGAGTTATCACTGATAAGCAGAATCAGCATGCTTCAGGAAGATAATAGATATACGAATCATCAGCCCGTAATTTACTATTCCTTGCTAGTTAAATCTCTTGTAAAACTGTCCCCGTGATGAACAGCAGCACTTATTCAGACCAAAAATAACAACAGTCCCATGTGTTGTAGGTCCCAGGAGGTCTTGGTGTTTTTGTAGACAGCAGACAAGAAATAAAAGGAATTTTGTCCTTTTTACCTCATGTAATCCCACTGGAAAATGAAACATATGCTATGAGTTGATATTGACTCCTGCCAGGTCACCTCCCTAAAGAGTCTCGGGCAGGCACTGTTGCAACATTTCTTGGACAGGAGTGTTACGGGCTGTGATGGAGATGGATGGTTTATGTAGCACGCTACCGTGGAACACTGCACTACTGTCTGCCCCTAGGAAGTGTCTAGTGAGGAATCTATGAGTAAGCCGCATCTGTTACTTTAACTCTTTCAGAGGGTATTACATAAACTGTACATCCCCCAATTGTAAACCAAGTTTTACGTAGCTTTTTTTTTTTTAAATAGTTGACTATAGTAATGCAGAACCACATATGATTTCTTTTCCCGTACTTTGTAGGACTTTCTTTTGGATGTTAGATAATGCAAGCATTTTTGAAACTATATGTTATTAGGAACTATCTGGATACTACAAAACCCCTTTAATGGGCCACCCTATCAATTTTCTGTTCTTCTAAGGAAGTTTTTCCTATTCATGACTCATTTCACTCTTTGGCTTAGATTGAGGGAAATGTAATAATGATTAAGGAAAGGAATGTATGCGTTTTCTTCTTTTTCTGAAAACCTGTACACATTTTCTGTCTCGGGTTATGTAAACTTGGATGGCTGTAGAATGTTGACAACTGTGAGAGGTAAAAACGAGTCTGTTAATACATACCACTGCTTTGGAATTCAAAAACCAGAAAATTCCCCTTTGGTTCTTCGGAGAAGTGTTTAGCTTGATGGCCCGGAATACAAATCCAGTAAAATCGGTATGTTCCAGCTGTCATTTACACACACCTTAGGCAAAATTAATGAGATCACTCTAAGATTACACTTTGTGTTTTATTTTCATTTTATAGGTCTGTATGAGCTGTTGGCTGCTCTGCCAGCCCAGCTGCAGCCACATGTGGATAGCCAGGAAGACCTGACCTTCCTCTGGGATATGTTTGGTGAAAAAAGCCTGCATTCATTGGTAAAGGTAAACCATGCTGATGTCAGATTCTCTTTGCGAAAAGCATATGGAAAAATATTTGGGGCACCACCAAGTAAACCAGAGATCAAATTGTTGCTCTCTGAAAACAAAACAGCCTTGTTCCATTCACCGACGGGCGTGGAAGTTGTTAAAGATTCTACCAAAAATACATAGATGATTTCACTTAATGGTGGTGAGCTGGCTCTGTATACTAATGTAGCAACCATGTGGTCACCCCCTTGTTTAGAGAAAGAATATGAAATAGTAGCAGGAAGGTTTAGACTCTTTTACGGTCAACATTCATGAGCTGGAATTTAACTTAAATAAATGTTCACAGCAAAAATTAGAAGGAATCTATTTTCTGAGGTCAAGGATGGCAGCAGTTCAGTAGCCACATTAATTTAAAATAATTTCCTTTAACAAAGTCAACTGAAATTCTAGTAAGCTGTTTCTTTTATTGGCAGCACTCCATTGAAGTGGTATTTTGTATATAAATACACTGAAGCCGAATGTGAGTAAAAACAGTTTTTGGAGACAGTTTTAGTAAAGCATCATGCCATGAAAATGATCAGCCAGCAGAAATCGGGTCTGGCCATACAGCAACATTGGGAGTGATCAGAACTCCTAAAATAGTAAAATGAGAACAAGAAGCTTACTGGAAAATATGCCACTTGTGCTTCTGGAAATATGAATTGCATTTTCTCTCATCTAACTCAAGCTGAAAGAAATTTAGAGTCTTTCTGGAGTTTGTGAGGAGGTAGAAACCAGCGCCTCAATGATAACCAGACCTATATTTTTAAATTCAGCTAAATTTGTTATGGTTGCCTGTCATGATAAGAGGCTTTTAATTGATACAGAGTGTTCGAAAATGAGCAGCTTCTGAGCTGCAATTGCTTTACAGAACAGGATTCCTATATATTTTTTCTTGTCGAATTTACTGCAATTTGTGTACTTCCAGCAGTGACAATTCTTAAGAAATGGAAGTGTTGGTATGTGGCATTTCCCTGGCAGTACATTTAAAGACTACGTTTATTTGTTCCTTTCTTTTATTTTTTCATAACAATGTAATTTCCAAGGCATCCTTGTGCTCTAACTAATAGTTGCCCTCTGGGGTTTTATTAGGCATCGTCTTGGGATTATGACTGATGACGTTTGTGACTTGGTAATACAATCATATAAATATTTTTATGTTGAATGTATGGAAGTTGGATAGCTATGGGTTTATTTAGATTGAGTTGACCTTTTGATAGAAGGAATAAAATAAATTTGAGATGGCATCATCATCCTTTAATCATTAAATAGGCATGCCTCCAAACAATGGATGCATATTCCTTTGTATGTATTTACAACATAGCTACTATCTCAGTTTCCTTACCTATAAAATTAAAGTTATACTATCTGTTTACAAGGTTGTTTGTGAGTTTCAAATAAAATAGCAAAGATCTGAGTTTTTTGGTAGTTATATAATGGGGTTAGGCAAATTTAAGTAGGCATTATTAAGTATTGAGGAAAAAGTTAATTATCATAGCATGCTAAGGATCAAAAAGGAACTACAGAGATGGTTGTTATTTCTATTAAAAGAATGAAACTAATGCATGAAACAAATTCTTAGTTACACTGGCTTGAGTTTTAAGCTGAGGCTGTATTTCAAAGTATATGTCAATACTAAGTGGTTAGAAAGCATAGCGGAGGGTACTGATACCTGATTTCATAAAAACAGTGGAGCAAATAAGTTCATGTTGCTAGTATTTAGATAGCACAATAACACATGTACTATTCTAAATGTTTTCCAATAATTGCTATAAAATGTATTTTCAAAATTAGTTTTATTACATACCTCTAGTACATTCTCAATGTCTTAATAGTTCCTCCCGCCCCCAACTTTTATCAGACACAGACCTCAAGTGTGTCCTTTGACTGACCCATTCTATTCGTTTTCAAGTATGTAAAGTCTACAATACTTTCAGGAGGCAGGCTCCTGGGACTGGAGATTTAAACAGCTGAAACAAACCGCTTAGCTGTATTCCAAGCGTGTCTATTTAAGCTTGAAGGAATAGAAGGCTTCAGCTTTTGTACGTAGATCTTGGTAGAGCTGAAGGAACTCGTTTGAAAAGATTTGTGCTAGAGTGAATCAAAATTGCTTTGGTTTTATGCTCTTCTGCCTGCAGTTGAAGCTGTTAGGATTGATTTAGAACTGAGTGAACACAAAACTTGATTTTATTCTAGCACAGAATTTTCATAGTTGTTATCGTGT
Source organism: Rhinopithecus bieti (assembly GCF_001698545.2). NCBI lineage: Eukaryota > Metazoa > Chordata > Mammalia > Primates > Cercopithecidae > Rhinopithecus > Rhinopithecus bieti. The sequence goes on from NW_016823660.1 coordinate 1,666,972, forward strand.
GTGTGTGTGTGTGTGTGTTTAAATGGGCTGAGTGCAGTGGTTCACAACTGTAATCCCAGGCCACGAGTTCAAGACCAGCCTGGGCAGCATAGCAAGACCCTCTCTCTAAAAAAAATTAAAATATAAAAAAAAATAAAAATTAGCCAGGCATAGTGTGGTATGACTGCAGTCCTAGCCACTCAAGAGGCCGATGTGGGAGGATCGCATGAGCCTGGGAAGTCAAGGCTGCAGTGAGCTGAGTTCACACTACTGTGCTCTAGTCTGAATAACAGAGACCCTGTCTCTTAAAAAAAAAGTTTGGGGGCAGGCTGTAAATCAAAACACAATTTTAAATATATACACCTCTTTGGACTAGGGAAAAATATACTTATAAAGAGGAAGTTTGGGTAACACAGTCTCTGTGACAGGTTCAGCCACCTTGGGGTATTGGGCTACAGGGCAGGTATATGTAGGCTGTGAGCTTGTCACTAAAAAGGAAATATGGTGATCCTCTAGGGTGTTAGCTGAGGATGCTTTTGAAAAGAAAAACTCCTAAATAGAAAAGTTGAAGAACAATAAAAACGGTGAGCATGAGGCTTTAGAAGTATCAGGGGAAGATGATACTGAGAGAAGGCCTGGGAAGTCTCATATTAATCTGGCTGTGTCCCCACCCAAATCTCATCTTGAATTGTAGCTCCCTTAATTTATATGTGTTGTGGGAGGGATCCCACGGGAGATAATTGAATCGTGGGGATGGTTTCCCTCATACTCTTCTCATGGTAGTGAGTAAGTCTCACAAGAGCTGATGGTTTTATAAGGGGAAACCCCTTTTGCTTGACTTTCATCTTCTCTTGCCTGCCACCATGTAAGATGTGCCTTTTGCCTCTGCCATGACTGCGAGGCTTCCCCAGCCACATGGAACTGTGAGTCCACTAAACCTCTTTTTCTTTGTAAATTACCCAGTCTCAGGTATGTCTTTATCAGCAGCATGAAAACTGACAAATACACTTTATCTGTGGGATGGAAATACATTGTTTATGAGGGTGGGAATAGAAGGATATCAGAATTCACATGAACTAGGGAATGGTTCATCCAGGACCCATCTCTTGCAAATATCCAGGACCATATATTTTGTATCTCAACCTCATTTCTAGATTTAGTTTGTATTCTTGTGGGTTCTTTTTTCTTATTGAGATCTCTTTACTTATTATACATTTTATTTTTTTTTTTAGTTATGTTTGTGTGTGTTTTTGTAATCTGGTTTAAGTTCATTTTAAAACAAGGTATGGCATAAAAACTTGATTAAATACTATCTTTCTTTCTTTCTTTCTTTTTTTTTTTTAATTCTTTGAGACAAAGTTTTGCTCTGTCACCCAGGCTGGAGTGTAATGGTGCAATCTTGGCTCTCTGCAACCTCTGCCTCCTAGGTTCAAGTTATTCTCGTGCCTCAGCCTCCTAAGTAGCTGGGACTATAGCCACCTGTCACCAGGCCTGGCTAGTTTTTGTATTTTTGGTAGAGATAGGGTTTCATCATGTTGACCAGTCTGGTCTTGAATCCTGACCTCAAGGGATCCACCTGCCTCGGCCTCTCAAAGTGTTGGGACTACAGGTGTGAGCCACTGCGCCCGGCCTATGTTTCTTTTAAATAAGGCTGTAGTTCTGTTTCCTCCAGAAATCTTTGTTTTTAACTCACAACTATGTTAGATTTCTAGGATAAGAATATGGAATTGTTAGTACCTTTTAAATAGTTGTGTTATGTTTTCCCCTACCCTTTAAAATAATTGTGTGTATATTTGGGAACAGGAGGAAAAAATGTAGCAATCTGAATTTTATTCTTTTTGGTATATTAAAGTATTTCAACAAACCCAAATTGATATTTTCCAGATAATTTTCCTCATTTGATTGAATTATTGTATGTGTTTCTGTGATTTCAGCCTTATACAAGTAATGATAAATACTCAGACCCCTGTAACATCTGGTTACATTGTTTTAACTTTGCATGTTTTTTAATTTTGGGGGTTGCAAAGTAGGTATATATTTTTATGGAGTATACAATAATTTTGATACCAGCATATAATGTGTAATAATCACGTCAGGGTAAATGGGGTATCCATCACCTCAAGCATCTATTTGACTTTGAGTTTTGATTGATATTATTTGTTGAGTACGTACTCTATGCCAGTTACTATATGGACTACTAGGGCTAAGATATCCAACTTGGTGGGGACAATCACTTGCCTGTAGGGGCTCCAATCTCCCAGAGAGTTTGTAAATGAAGGGATGGATGATTACAGTATTCTAAGATAGGTCTCACTTGGAACTTTTTAGGAGAGACACAAGGTACCTCACTCAATACTGGCCTCGGGGGGGGGGGGGGGG
>NW_016823660.1:1670524-1680887 GCF_001698545.2 Rhinopithecus bieti
TTTTTTTTTTTTTTTTTTTTTTTTTTTTTTGAGATGGAGTCTCACTGTGTCACCCAGGCTGGAGTGCAGCGGTGTGATCTTGGCTCACTGCAGCCTCCCGCCTCCCATGTAGCAGGATTCTCCTGCCTCAGCCTCCCGTGTAGCTGGGATTACAGGCGCCCGCCACCACACCTGGCTAATTTTTGTACTTTTAGTAGATACGGGGGTCTACCATGTTGACCAGGGTGATTTCGAACTCCTGACCTCAGATGATCCACCTGCTTCCGCCTCCCAAAGTGCTGGGATTACAGGCGTGAGCCACCGTGCCTGGCCTGGATACGTGAATATTGAACTGAGGATAATTATGTTCTAGATTGGAGAGAATAGATTTGGGAGTAGGGCTGCCGGATAAAATATGGGACATCCTGTTACAGTTGAATTTCAGATATGCAATGAATAGTCTTTGTTATAAGTGTGAACCATGCAATATTTGTGTTTTCACTACTGAAATCTGGCGACTCTATTCGGGAGTCATCAATGTTTAGAAGGTAACATTCTTTTGGGAACAGATTTATTGAGATGTAGATTTCACCTACTGTCCAATCACCCACTTAAAGCGTACAATTTAGTGGTTTTTAGTACATTCACAGTGTTGTGCAACCATTGCCAAAATCAATTTTATTGATTTTTATTTATTTTGTTCTTTTCCTGTCCCCATAATCAATTTTAGAAACTTTTATCACCTCAAAAGAAATCCTTCACCCCTAGCCATCACTCTTCAATCCTTGCATTCTCTCTCCCATCCCATCCCTCAACAACTGCTAATCCACTTTCTGTCTTTGTGTATTTGCCTATTCTGGACATTTCATTTAAATAGCATTATCCGTGGCTTTTTTGTAACTGGCTTCTGTCACTTAGCTTAATGTTTTCAAGGCTCACCCAAATTATAGCATGTATCAGCACTTAATTCCTTTTTATGACTGAATAACATTATGTGGATGTATCACACTTCGTTCATCCTTTCATCCATGGATGGACATTTGGATTGTTTCTGCCTATTGGCTGTTATGGTGATGCTACTGAGAACATTTGTGTATAAGTTATTGAGTAGATGTATGTTATCACTTCTCCTGGGTATGCTACTAAGAACATTTGTGTGTAAGTTATTGTGTAGATGTATATTATCACTTCTCCTGGGTATGTATCTAGGAGAGGAATTGCTAGGTTAGATGGTAACTCTTTAAGTTTTTATGAAGACCTGTTAGACTTTTTTCCTAAGTGGCTGAACCATTTTATATTCCTGCCAGCAGTGTATAAGGGTTCTGATTTCTCTATATCTTCATCAACACTTGTTTTTATCTGACTTTTTGATTTTTACTGTCCTGGTGGGTATGAAGTGATATCTCATTGTGATTTTGATTTTCTTTTTCTAGAAGTCTAAATAATGCTAACCATCTTTTCATGTGCTTATTGGCTACTTGTATGTCTTCTTTGGAGAAATGTCCAACTGGATCCTTTGCCCGTTATTTCTCCCATTGGATTCTTTTTAATTAATAAACTTTACTTTGTAGAACTGTTTTAGATTTACAGAAAAATTGAGCAGATGGTACAGATAGCTCCCATATCCCCCTTCTCCCCTTCCCAGTTTCTCTTATTATTTACCTCTTGCATTGGCATGGTACATTTGTCAATTAACAAACCAATATTGGTTGATACATTATTATTAACTGAACTCCATTGTCTACATTAAGGTTTATTCGTTGTGTTGTATAGTTCTAGGTTTTGACAAATGCATTATGTCTTGTATCTATTATTACATTGTCATGAAGAATAGTTTTATCTTTCCAAATCTCCTTTGCTTCACCTGACCTCCTTCCGCAGCTCAGCAATCACTGATAGTTTTATTGTCTGAATAGTTTTGCCTTTTCCGGAAGGTCATATCATTGGAATCATACAGTCTGTTTTCAGATTGGCTTCTTTTACCTACTAATAAGCATTTAGGGCTCCATCAAGTCTTCTCATGGCAACATAGCTCATTTCTTTACTTTGTATCGCTGAATAGGATTCAGTTGTAGATAAGCACCATAGTTTGTTTTTCCATTAACCTTTTGAAGAGCATGTTCATTGCTTCCAATTTTGAGCAGTTACAGGTAAACATTCTATAAACATTTGTGTGCAGGTTTTGGTGTAGGTGTAAGTTTACAACATATTTGGATAAATATCAAGGAGCACAATTGCTGAATCATGTGGTAAGACTATCTTTAGCTTTTTAAGAAACTGCCGGCCAGGTGTGGTGGCTCAAGCCTATAATCCCAGCACTTTGGGAGGCCGAGGCGGGAAGATCACGAGGTCAGGAGATGGAGACCATCCTGGCTAATACTGTGAAACCTCGTCTTCACTAAAAATACAAAAAATTAGCCGGGCGTGGTGGTGGTCACCTGTAGTCCCAGCTACTCAGGGGGCTGAGGCAGGAGAATGGCGTGAACCCAGGAGGCAGAGCTTGCAGTGAGCTGGGATGGTGCCACTGCACTCCAGTCTGGGTGACAGAGCGAGTCTCAAAAAAAAAACCAAAACTCATTGTCAAACCCAAGGTCACTTAGATATTCTCGTGTTATCTCCTAGAAGTTTTACAGTTTTGTGTTTACATTTAGCTATATTGTCCACCTTGAGTTCTGTGTCTAGATTAAAATGTCTGCATATGAATATCCAATTGTTTTAGCATCAGTTGTTGAAAAGACCATTCTTTTTCTGTTGAATTGCCTTTACTCCTTTGTCAAAGATTAGCTTTTATTTATGTGGGTCTATTTTTGGGCTACTATATTCCATTATCTATTTGTTTATTCTTTCATCAACACATGCTGTCTTGATTACCTTAGCTTTATAGTTAGTTTTGAAGTAGGGTAGCGTCAGCCCTCAGACTTAGTTCTTTTTTGATATTGTGTTGACTATTCTGAATCTTTTGCCTTGTCATATAAACTTTATAATCAGTTTGTCATGTCCACAAAATAATCTGCTGCGATTTTGGTTGGGACTGTGTATTCTATATATAGCTCAATTTGCGAAGAGATGACATCTTAGTAACATTGTGTATTCCTGACCATGAACATGGAATATTCCTCAATTTATCGAGATCTTCTTTGATTTCTTTTACCAGAGTCTGTGTTTTCCTTATTTAGATTCTCTACACACTATATTTTGTTAGATTTATACCTAAATGTTTTATTGTTTTTGGTACTATGGCTTTGGAGTGGTATTATATTTTTAATTTCAAGTTTCAGCTGTTCAGCACTGGTATACAGGAAAGCAATTGATTTTTGGATATTAAGCTTCTATTCTGCATCCTTGCTATAATTGTTTACTTGTAGCCAAAGGTGTTTTGCTGTTGTTGATTCTTTGGGATTTTCTACATAGATACTTATCTCATCTGTAAACAAAGACTGTTTGTTTGTTTGTTCTCAATCTGTATATATCTTTTTTTGTCTTATAGCATTTGCTAGGAATTCTCATGTAGTGTTGAATAGCTGTGGTGAAAAGGCATCTTTTCTTTGTACTGATCTTAGGGAAAATAATCTAGTTTCTCATCATTAAGTATGATTTTAGCTGTAGGTATTTTATACATGTTCTTTGTCAAGTTGAGAAAGTTCTTTCTATTTCTGGTTTGCTCAGAGTTTTTATTGTGAATGGGTACTGATTTATTTATTTTATTTTATTTTATTTTTTAAGACAGAGTCTCACTTTGTCACCCAAGCTGCCTCTGGGGTTCAGGCAATTCTTGTGCCTCAGCCTCTCAAGTAGCTGGGATTACAGGCATGCGCCACCACGCCTGGCTAATTTTTGTATTTTTAGTAGAGACAGGGTTTCACCATGTTGGTCAGGCTGATCTTGAACTCCTGACCTCAGGTTATCCACCTGCCTTGGCTTCCCAAAGTGCTGGGATTATAGGCGTGAGCCACTGCTCCCAGCCTTAAAAAATATTTTTGCTTCTATTGATGTGATCATATGATTTTCTTGTTTAGCATATTGATGTGATTGATTACAGTAACTTACTTATGAATGTTTAACTAGATTTTGCAGACCTGGAATGAATCTTACTTGGTCGTGGTATTGGTTGAGGATTCCTTATCCAAAAGGCTTGGGATCTGAAAGACGTGTTTTAGATTTTAGATTGTTTTGAATTTTGGAATATTTGCAGATTCTTAACTAGTTAAGCATCCCTGATTTGAAAGTCCAGAATCCCAAAGTGCTCTGGTGAGCATTTCGTTGAGCATCATGTCCATGTCAGCACTCAAAAAGTATCAGATTTTGGAGCATTTCAGATTTCAGAGCATTTTGGATTTCAGGTTTTTGGATTTGGGATGCTCCATCTGTATGTAATTAATTTGATCTATTGTTGGGTTCAGATTATTAATATTTTGTTGAGTTTTTTTGCATCTCTGTTTATAAGAATGGTTAGTCTGTAATTCTCCATCCTTGTCATGTCTTTGCCTGGTTTTGATAATAAGAAAATGCTGGCCTCATAGAATGAGGTAGGAAGTGTACTCTGCTTGCTGTTTTCCTTTTCTTTCTAGAAGAGATTGCAGAGAATTGGTATACTTTCTCCCTTAAGTGTTTTGTAGAATTCACCAGTGAAGCCATCTGGACCTGGTGCTTGCTGTTTTGTAAGTTAACCAGTTACTGATTCAATTTCTTTCATAAATATAGGCTTATTCAGATTTGTGTTTCTCCTTTTGTGAGTTTTTGTTACTATTGTCTTTCAAGGAATTGTGTATATCATCTAACATCAAATTTGAGGGCATAGAATTGTTCATCCGATTCTTTATTGTCCTTGACATCAGTACTGTTGACTCCTCTTTCATTTCTGATATTTGTAATTTGTATCTTGTCTCTTTTTTCCCTTGCTATAGATTTATCAATTTTATTAATCATTTAAAAGAACTTGCTTTTGATTTTGTTGATTTTTCTCTGTTGTTTTCGTGTTCCAGTTTCGTTGATTTTGCTCTCATTGTCTGATTTCTTTTCTTCTACTAGCTCTTCTTTTTCTGGTTTCCAAAGGTAACAAAGTTAGATTATCAATTTTAGATTTTTCTTTCTTTTGAATGTATTCTTTCAATGCTATAAATTCTAACCACTGCTTTTGCAGCATCTCACAAGTTTTAGTAAGTTGTATTTTCATTTTCACTTAATTTAAAATATTCTTGAGAATTCTTCTTTGACCCATGTGTTATTTAAAATGTTGTCTGATTTCCAAATATTTAGAGATTTTCCTGCTGTCTTTCTGTTACTGATTTCTAGTTTAATTCCATGTAGTCTGAAAACATATGCTGTATGGTTTTTGTTCATTTAGATTTAAGTTGTGTTTAATGGCCCAGGATGTGGTCTATCTTGTCGAATGGTCTATGTGAGCTTGAGAAGAATGTGTATACTGCTGTAACTGGATAAACTATTCCATAAATGTCAGTTAGATTTAGTTGGTAGATGGTGCTGCTCAGTTCAACTGTCTCCTTACTGATTTTTTTTTTTTTTTTTTGCCTGCTGGATCTGTCAATTATGGACTGATAGCGGGTATTGAGGTTCCAAGTATAATAGTGACTTTGTGAATTTCTCTGCAGTTTTATCAGTTTTGCTTTATGTATTTTGATGCTTTCTTGTTAGGTGCATACACATTTAGGATTGTTATGTCTTTTTGGGGAATTGATGCCCTTTTCATTATGTAATACCTTTATCTTTGATAATTTTTCTAGTTCTGCCAATTTGCCATGTTGGAAATTGACATATGTACTCCATCTTTTTTGGGTTAATGTTAGTGTATCTTTCTCTATTTTTTTCTTTTCATTTGTCTGTATCTTTATATTCAATGTGAGTTTTTTATAGACAACATATAGTTGGGAGGTGGGTCTTCCTTTTTATCCATTCTGACAGTCTCTGTTTTTTAATTGGTATATTTAGACCATTCACATTTGAAGTGTCTATTGATATAGTTGGTTAAGATTTACCATGTTTACAACTGATTTCTGTTCACTGCACTTGTTATTTTTTAAGATTTTAATTATCTTGTCTTTTCCTTCCTTCTCTGTTTTTAGTTGACCATTTTATATTATTCCATTTACTCTCTTCTTTTATCATATCAATTATACTTAATTTTTTTTTCTTTTTGTGCTTATAGTTAGCAACACACATTTACAACAAATACAGGTTTGTTTTTTTTTTTGAGACAGGGTCTTGTTCTGTCTCGCTGGCTGGAGTGCGGTAGTGTTATCTTGGCTCATCACAGCCCTGATTTCCCGGGCTCAAGTATTCCTCTCACCTCTCAACTTCCCAAGTAGCTGGAAGAGTACCTGGAACTACAGGCATGTGCCACCGTGCCCAGCTAATTTTTTTTTCTATTTTTTGTAGAGACAGGGTTTTGCTATATTGCTTAGGCTGGTCTCGAACTCGTGGACTCAAGTGATCCTCCCACCTTAGCCTCCCAAAGTGCTGGGATTACAGGCATGAGCCACCATGCCTGATCTAGTCCTATTTTCAGATAACACTGTCATTTCACAGGTAGTGCAGGTACCTTATAACAGAGTATTCTCAATTCCCTTTTTCCTATTTCTTATGACATTGCTGTCATTCATTTTACTTATGCCTATGCTAATGTAATCCCCCAGTACATTGCTAATATTATTACTCTAAACAGTTATCTATTAGATCAATTAAGAATAAAACAAATAAAATTTTTTGCTTTATTTATTTTTTCTCTGTTGTCCTTCCTTCCTTTTTTTTTAAATGTAGATCCGAGGGTCTGACCTACGTCATTTTCTTTCTCTCTGACAAACTTCATTTTTAACACTTCTTACAAGGCAGGTCTACTGGTGGCAAATTCCTTGAGTTTTGTTTGTCTGAAAAGTTTTTTTTTCTCCTTGACTTTTGAAGTGTAATTCCATTAGATACAGAAGTCCAGACTGGCATTTTTTTTTTTTTCTTTCAACACTTAAAATATTTCAGTCCACTCTCTTTTTGCTCGCATAGTTTCTGATGAGAAGCCTGAAGTAATTCTTATCCTTGTCCTCTAGAAGTAAAGTATTTTTTCCCTCAAGCTTCTTTCAAGATGTTTGCTCTCTAGCATTAGTCTTTAATGGGCTTTACTTCTGAACTTGAAAACTTTACAAATTCAACTAAGGTGAACTTTGCTTACTATTTTGGTCCTTTTCACTCAAAGACGTGGAAGCCTCATCAGAGGCCTCCGTATTCCTCAGTAGATGATATCATGATAATGTTATGATTAATCTTTTTTCTTTTCCCCTACAAATAGAAAAATCCTTTGTCTATCAGCCTATTGTAAACCACAAGAGTACATATTGTGGGACTTGGAAGTGCCATGATAATCTCTTAATTGCCTACCCCTTTACTTTAATAACGATGAACACTTTTTTTGGGGTAAAATAAATTACTAGTTTTATTAGCCATAATTTAAAAGGAATGCCCACTATTTAATATCAAGAGTCATTTTTAAATTCAAAATATACAATTTATCTTCTTAAACATGCCCTGAAGTCTTGTTTTTAATGACACCTATGAAGTTGTGGGCATGTTAGTCACCCAGTAGAAGTGAAGTATGAGAGATGACACTTAGTGGGAGTTTATTTTGAATCTCCATATTAATATGAATTTGTAAAGTTAAATTAATGCTCATGAATTTAGGTTGAATTCTGAAAGGGAAAATCTTCCTTAATCTTGAATCTGAATAAACCCTGAACAGAGGCTCATAGAGCAACCTGTGAACAAGAATATACTTTTAAAATTTTATTTCTCCAATCTGGAAATTTCAGAAAGTGAAAAACCAGTTTGAAGGTAATTCTTGATCTTCATCTTTCAATAACTCAGATTTTCTTACTAAAATTAGCACGATGAGATTTGCATAGAAGGTAGTTATTTCCAGGATAATCGATCCAGTCAAGCTATTTTAAGAAGAGGGATAATTTTATCGAGGAATGGTTTTATAAACTCTTTTCGGTTCAAGCACTTTTAAGTTCCTCTCTTCTTTTAATCTAGAAGCAACAAAAAGCATCATGCTTGTGGGGAAAAGGTGATATTTATATGGTAGTGAATCAGATTCAAGGCTGAAGAACTGTTAATATTTTATAAGATACTCATGGCATAGGCCCCTTTAGAAACAAATAGTGCTGTTTGGGGAAGGGAGAGGTGGTATTAAGTTTAGAGAGTAAACCCAATGGGGAGGTTATGTTACTTGCCTCTGACATATCATTTGCTTTAGGTGGGAGGAAAAAGAAAAAGACAGCCAGACATTGAGAATGATCCATGGCCACCTGGTCTGACAGAGCGGAGACTTGGGTAGCAGCAGCTGGTAACGCTCCTTGGCCTATCAAAGGTAATTGTCAGGCCAGCTCTGTTGGAAAAGCCAGATGAAGTTATTTCTTACGTTATAGTTTACATTTTTTCAGGCACAGAAACATGTAAAGTCTGCTGAAGAATTCCTGAGACCCTGAGTAAATTGTTGCCTTTGTAATTCATACTCTAAAAATGGTGGCCATATGTCGCCCTTTTTAGAGATTTACTTGAGAGTAAGAATGAGAAAATAGGAGCCAGATTTGTGAATATTTAGTGCGGCTGTGTCCTCCCGCATGGTCTGCATTTATGTAATGTAACAGTCAAGTTATTGTGAGGTTTACATGGTGCTTCAAATGTACCTAGCTTCAGAACAACCATCTTATATTTATTCATAATGTCATAATGGGAAGCCTATATGCTTTACCAGAATGAATGTGGAGAATTTCTTACCTAGAAATCCCTGACTTAAGAACAGTTCATTCATTAGAATGTGTGGAATCAGGACATTTGTAACATTTATTTCCCTTTTTGGGCAATTCCTGCTGTTCTCTCATTCCAGAGAATAGGAATTCCAGTAGGGAAACGTCTGGCTTCCCTGGGTATTGTACCTAACAGTGGAGTCTCTGGGCTACAGATATGTGCATTTCCCACTGCAGTAGGTCTTAACCAAATTGCTCTACTAAGTGATTTGACTGGCTCAGGGAAATGTATATTTACAATTCTAGGACCTTGGGTCATCTCCCTTTATCACCTCCATTTCTGGATTGTGCTGTTTTTGGATATCTGACTTTAATACCATGGCAGGTGGCAATTGCCACAAAGGTGTTGGGCAGTGCAGTGTGGTCCTGACATTCCCACTTGGTTCTCAAAGTCCATTTCCCACAGCAAATTGCAGAACCATTGGCAGCAAATAAATCTCCAATGTTCATTTTCATCTATAGTAAAATGATTTTAAAACGTCACAGTTATTGCCATCTACAACTTCCTTGGAGCCTGTCCTTGTTTTATTTGATGTAAATTATTTTTAAAATATAGAACTGAATTGTAATAATTTCAACATAGGCTGTTCTCTCTCTCTCTCTCTCTTTCTCTGTCTTTTTTTTTTTTTTTTTGTGAGATGGAGTCTTGCTCTGTCACCCAGGCTGGAGTGTAGTGGTGCGATCTCGGCCCACTGCAACCTCTGCCTCCTGAGTTCAAGCAATTCTCCTGCCTCTGCCTCCTGAGTAGCTAGGACTACAGGCACCTGCCACCATGGCCAGCTAATTTTTGTATTTTTAGTAGAGATAAAGTTTCACCATTTTGGCCAGGCTGGTCTCGAACTCCTGGCCTAAGTGATCTGCCTGCCTTGGCCTCCCAAAGTGCTGAGATTATAGGCGTGAGTCACCACTCCCGGCCAATACAATATGCTTCTGACAGAAGTCAGCATGAAAGTGACTATCAGAGCTTCGGAAAAGACAGGAAGAAGAACTCCAATTGAACAAGGGAGTGCTATGGGATCTGCTGTGGCAAGGCTGTGTGGAGGGTAGTTCACACTTCTTGTGGTTGTGTAAAAAGGTATATAGGAATACACATTCTGCATAAAGAAAACTTAGTGTCAGCATGGAATTTCACATGACAGATTTAAACATGTTTTTGTGGGCTGGCTTGGAGGCTTAGCCACCACCATATTTAATTATATTTCTAGAGCATGTATTCGAAGATCTAAGAAAAAAATTGTTCACCCTTTTGTGTTGTCTCAGTTATGGACAGTCAGGTATATTGAGTACTTTTCTGTGTTTCCAGAAACTCATGTCCCACCCTTTTGCAAAGAGGCAACTGTGTTCAGAATTCAGAGCTGGCAGTATGAGCCACACTGCTTGGACTCAGGTTCTGACTGTGCCAAGAATAAGATAATAACTTATTTTATTATCATAGCAATGTAATAATGTATTATATTTGTCTTAATATATATTATACTATATTATATCATATTATAACAATATAATAATTTATAACTTATTTTCATCATAATATAATATTACATTATTAAACATATATAATATAGGCTGGTCTC
>NW_016823660.1:1681160-1708973 GCF_001698545.2 Rhinopithecus bieti
AAAATAAATAGGTATGTTTACCTTAATATATTAATATATGATAATGTATAAAGATAATATCTATATATAAATATATTTATGATATATATTAATTATATTACTATATATTAGGATAGTATCTTTTTATTTTGGAGACAGAGTCTCACTCTGTCACCCAGGCTGGAGTGCAGTGGCACGATCTCTGCTCACTGCAACCGCTGCCTCCCAGGTTCAAGCGATTCTCAAGTGTCAGCCTACCAAGTAGCTGGGATTACAAATGCCCCCACAATGCCCAGATAATTTTTGTATTTTTAGTAGAGACAGAGTTTCACCATGTTGGCCAGCCTGGTCTCAAACTCCTGACCTCAAGTGATCTGCCCACCTCGGCCTCCCAAAGTGCTGGGATTACAGGCATGAGCCACCATGCGTGACCAAGATAATATCTTAATATTGTAATATATTAATAATGTCTTGTGATATATATCATAATAGTATATTAAGATAAAGATATGTTTAATATATAGATATATATTTTAATGTATGAATATATTTTTATGTAAGATATATATCTTAAAATATTAATGTAATATTCTAATATATATTTTATAATATGTTAAGGTAAAGATACATTTAACATATAAAGATATATATTTTAAAATATGTAAAGACATATCTTAATATATACTAAGAACATCTCTTTATATATAGGATATATATCTTAATATATTATCTTTATATATGTAAATATCTTACTATTTTACTTCACAGTGCCTCACTTTCCTTATATATTAGTATAAAATGAGGATAGCAGTAGTACCTACTTTGTGTGCTTGTTTTAAGGATCAAATGAATTGATAGATAAAATGTGCTTTAAATATTGTCTGGAACATATTAAGTCATCATCGTTATCATCATGCTCATCCTCAATTTCTTTCTTTCTGTTAGCTGTGTTCCATGCTATATGCCAGGGTTTGCACCATTTTCAGTATCCCTTTGGCTACATTGCTGCTTTATCAGGATGATAGTTTCTTGTCTTAACAAACTTCTTTTTTTTTTGAGATAGATTCTTGCTCTGTTTTCCAGCCTGGAGTGCTGTGGAGCGATTGATTATAGGCCACTGCAGCCTCAACCTTTTGGGCTCAATGATCCTCCCATCTCAGCCTCCCAAGTAGCTAGGACTACAAGAGCACACCACTGTGCCTGGTTAATTCTTTATGTTTTGTAGAGATGAGGTCTTGCTATGTTGCCCAAGCTGCTCCTGAACTCCTGGGCCCAAGCAGCCCTCCTGCCTCAGCTTCCTAAAGTGTTGGGATTATAACCATGAGCCACCACACCTGGCCTCTTAATAAACTTTTCTTCTGGCTTTTTTATTTCTTTGCTCTCACTCTTTTAAAATTACAGTGAAAATTCATAATCTGTGATTAGAAATTCTTTAAAAAGTTCTTGAGTTGGCCAAGTGTGTTTTCTAACTTTTCTTTCACCTTAAAATATTTTGAAATATTTTGGGCATTAAAAATGAGAACAATATACTGAACACCCATGTGTTCCACCACACAGCTTAAGAGAGAAAATATTACAGATCCAGTGAAGTCTGAATGTCCCTCCTGTCTCATTCCTTTCCTTTTCCTGCCAGCGATGACCTTCATCTGGAGTTTGTATTCACAATGTGAGATATTATTTTGTCTGTTTTAAAACTCTTGTAAGTAGAATTATATTTAACACATTCCTCTTTCCTCAATTTGCTCTTTTTTTTGTTTGTTTGTTTTAGATGGCATTTCGCTCTTGTTGCCCAGGCTGGAGTGCAGTGGTGTGATCTTGGCTCACCGTAACCTCCACCTCCCGGGTTCAAGCGATTCTCCTGTCTCAGCCTCCTGAGTAGCTGGGATTACAGGCATGCGCCACCACTCCCGGCTAATTTTTGTATGTTTAGTGGAGACCGGGTTTCTCCATGTTGGTCAGGATGGTCTCAAACTCCTGACCTCAGGTGATCTGCCCACCTCGTCTTCCCAAATTGTTGGGATTACAGGCGTGAGCCACCGCGCCCGGCTCAACTTGCTCTTTTGCGTAACATTTTGTTAATGAGATTTATTATATTTATGGTGATACAAATAGGTCTAATTCATTTGTTTACATTGCTATATATGGCATTATATGACTAGATAACGGTCTATTCTCCTGTTGATGAATATTTGTATTGAAAGTTGGCTTGTGAGCACAAGAGTCATATGTCTGGAAATCATCTTTATCTCCATGTCACTATTGGGAACAGTACAGGAGATAACTTTTGTGTGGATTCCCTTTGTACACACATGCAGTCCCTTCTGTAAGTAACATGCCTAAGAATGAAGTTGCTGGACCATAAATGTATGCATCTTACACTTCAGTAGATATTGCCAAATTACTTTTCTAACGGATTGTATCACATTATAATCCAGGAGTTCCAATTACTTCACATTTATTTCAGCACTTGGAATTGTTAGACTTTAATTTTTGCCAACTTCCAATCCAGACCGTTAATTAAAATAATTACCAACAGGATCAATTTGAAATACTATAATATTTCCTTGTTTTAGTTTATATTTATTTGAATATTAGAGGTTGAACATATGTTTGAGTCATTCCAGTTTCCTTTTTATATCCTTTGCCTGTTATTTTTTTCCTTTGGTTATTTGTCTTTTTCTAGTTGATTTGTAGGAATTGTTTTGTACATTCTGATGCTGGATCTTTGTTTATATGTATTGTAAATTATCTCCTGGTCTGGGCTCACTGCACTCTTTCTGATAATTTATCCTAAGTGTTAAAACATACATCCATGCAGAAAGTCTTCTCTCTGTCTTAAATGCAGAAGCAAAGGCATCTTTACAGACTCACCATTTAACACAAAATCCTTATTAGCTCACTGGGTCTTACTGAAAGCATGTATGAGTCGGAGGTGTATGTAGCTCCTGGCCAAGTCTGAGGTCTGGTTTATTTTTATGTGCTGGCTCTAGCAGGGTCCTCTGGGACTGTTTGAACTGATCTAATATTCTCATTTGGTTGTAAGCATCTATAGAACGTATTTTTAGCACCTAAAATTATGGTGCTGATTATGGATACAGTTGTTCATTGAGTAAAGTTCTTTTCAGGCAGAATCTGTGTATAATTTTTTTTTTGTTTATTCTGCGTTACCTCAAAGTGTAATAGGTGTTCAAGGGAGATTGCTTGATTAAAGGAGACTGAATAACTTGCACTTCCAGGCTCTGTCTTGCCCAGTTTGTTTTCCATTCGTTTCACAAATACTTGAGTCCCAATCGTGGGCACGATAATAAATACTCACATCTCATTGGATTCATTTATTGAAGTATTATGGTTATTCACAAATAATTGATGAATGTAGTTTGATTTTTCAGTCAGCTCAAGTTGTGGCATAAGTTGCATCATCTTTATTACAGACAGATGATAGTTAATAAAGAAAGATATTTTTATCCACCTGGTTTAAAATGAAGTTTATTGTTGATATTTCTGCATGTCAATAAAAGTAATAGGAATTAGGAATGTTCCATCATGGTCATGGTTTAACAATAGCATACTATCAAAGGAAATTACTGAAATAGATTGGTTTTCTCATTCTTTTCATTTTCACGTAAAATACTTTAAATCTTTAACATTTTCAAATTGAGTATTTTTAAATGTTTCAAAATGATATTTAAAATACTTTGTTGTAATTCTATGACATTAATGTAAATCTAATTTATTATAAAGAACCTAAAAGTAAAATTAATAAGCTTTTGTATATGTAAAATTAATTGCAGATGATCCATTCTGAATCAAAAAAGTAGTTTATATTTATGTACCCACCCACGAGTCCGTCCATCCATCCATCCATCCGTCCATCCATCCATATATCCTGCAGTAGTGCTGTTTTCAGGTACATGTAAGATTGCACTTCTCCACTTCCTGATGTTAGTTATGGCCACATGACTTGTTTAGTCAATAGAATGTGACTGGGAGTGAAGTGTGTCACCGCTGGGCAGAAGCTTTTAGGAGCCAGTGCACTCTGTGTCTCTTCTCCCTACCCTCCAGCCCCCATTGCTGGCTGCTGATGTTCCCGGTGGTGGGAGTTCTCCCCACCTGGGCCTGAGCACGTGGGCTTGTGGAGCAGCGTTCCCAGAGGAAATACAGTAGACAGAGAGCGTCTGGGGGAATGTAAACTTTCGTTGTTATACGCTGCTAAGGTTTAGGCGTTGCTCATTACCACGATATTATTTATAACTTAATTTTAACAAGTATCTTCACTATATTACATTTCAAATCTATTTTTCAAATATGGCTTAGTGACATAGAAATTAAAATACATAGTTATTAACATTGCATGAGGCTAGTTACTTTTAGGTAGTTGCTGTTGATCTAACGGTTGCACTGTAGAAAATTCATACTCATTTTCTTGTCAAAACTTGGTAATTTTTACATTTTCTTCTTTGATAGACATGCATCTCCCCTCTGCAGCCACTGTGGCAAGGCTTGAGAAAGGGTGATGTGTCTTGTAAGATGTCCCTGTTTTACTTGATTATTCCAGTTTAATATTAATATATTAGCCCGGGAGTGTGCTATCCTGGATACTTTTGATTTGTGTTTCCTTTCATCACTAATAAAACTGGAAGACAAATGGTATCTACATTGTTCTTAGAGTCCCTTGTTTCGTTACTACATTGCAGTTATTTTTGCTTAGTGAGGGCTGTTAATATCAAAGTATAATACACCCCCTCCTTTCTGAAAAAGATCTTTTCTATTTTTTTAAAAAAGGCTTGAGTGTATCAAATGGTGTATTTTCATATGCAATTAGTGTTTTAATTGTACCTTTATTTTCTTTCTCACTTTGGAAGCATAGCATCTAGAATTGCTTTTCTCCTCATTGTTTTCATTTCTGTGTTCAGTTAAAAGCTCAATGAAAGGATGTTAACTGCCAACTTTAAAAAGACATTTTATTTGTGAATTTCATTTGTTTAAATTGGTATGTTATAAATTACACAGATGGTAAAAATTTGATTTTCATTACTTGACAAAGTTGGCATGCGTCTTTGTCTTTTAATTTGAATAAATATTTGGCTAGCCACTATTGTGTGCCTAGTAAATTTAGGTAGTGTTTCAAGCCGCTTTTTAATATTGTGTGCCTCCACTAGGTGGTGCTCATTCCTTCGGGACATCTGAGACCTAGCTCAAGGAACTCAGTTCTGTCACTGATGGGTTAAAGATAAAAGAAACAAATTCAGGCCAAAGCAGTGTGAAAAACTTGTGAAGTTATTTTATTTCATGTAAAGAGTTGTAAAACTCTGTAGTAGAGGTATTCATTATTGATAATGTATGATACTTCCAAGAAATTAGTGATTTTATTATATGGCTCATTTATATAAAATGTATTTAAATGGTTATTATAGATTGTGTTAGGAGATGGGGATGCAGTGGTGAAACACAGACATGGTGGTCTTAAACCATATGACTCTTGGAATCAACACTCAAGTATATCACTTGAATAAGTGTATAATTATTACTGAGATACAGACAGGTTTTTGGTGCTTTGAGTGTATAATGGGCAGAGAAGGGGGTATTTTCCCAGATTCTGGGAAGTTGTATTGAAGAACTGATCATGGATACAGTTAAATGAGATCTGCAGGTTGCTGAAGAATTAACCGGGTGTGAGTGTGTTGGAGGAGAAATTTCACAGTGACGAGGTTAGTGTGGGGTTGCAAGGAGTTCTTTATCTGCACCACAGTCTTTGTAATGGTTGGATCCAGTGGAACTTTTCAGTCCGGAGACATCTGTTCTTCAGCTTTTATTTCTTTGATAATTTCCTTCCCTCAGCTCTTCTCTTCTTCCATCTTTCTCGAAGTTCTTTTAGGTGGATATTGGCCTTTCTGGATTTGACCTTTGCTTTCTAAGAGATTTCTTCAACTTTTACTACCTTTCTCTTTAAAATTTCAAAAATTCGCTGTTATCATTTTAATTGCAGTACATTTGAGAGGAATGTCTCCATTTCTTTTTTGTAACATCCTAGTCTCATTCCATGGATACACTATAGAATCTTTCTGAGGATAATTAAACAAAACAAAAACCCCTCTTTTTGTTGATTCTGTATTCCATGAACTTTTCAAAGTTCTAAGTACCTTGTTTCTCTCTTCCAGAAACCCTTTAGATAGATATTAATCTTTACCCCATTGTACAGATTAGAAGAACGAGGCACCAGTTCGATTACACAGCCAGTTAGGTGGTAGAGCTGGCCTTGAACCCAGGTGGTCTGACTCAAGGTCTGCATTTTTACTCTCATGCTACTCTGCTTGTTGATGAGTACTCAGTAGAATGGTTTTGGTTTCATTTTCAATTCTCTTCATTTTGTTCACAATTTTTGTTTACTGTGGGACTGTTTTTTTTTTTCCTGTTTTGCATGCTTGGTGTTTATCCTCTGGGGGCTTTCCTCAGATGTCTACTTATTCTTGGTCGTCTGCTTATGTTTAATAGTGAGTTGTTAAAAGAGCTGATTGGAAGATCTATGTGTTGGAGCAGGGCCTGGTGACAGGTGGAATCTCTGTAGAACAGTGGTTTTCAACTGGGTCAGATTCCTTCTCCCCTTTCCTGGTCATTTGGCAACATCTAGAGACATCTTTGGTTGTGATGACTTGAGGAGGGTATACTGCTGGCATCTAGGAGTACAGCTCAGGGATGCTGCTGAACATCCTACGATAGACAGGAAAGCCCCTCACAACAAAGAACTATTCAGTCTAAAATGTCAATAGTGCCAGAATTAAAAAACTCTGCTTCAGAGGGAAAGGATGAAAAACCAGCTACTGTTGGTTACAGGAGGAGAGATGGCAAATCCCAGAATAGAGAGCCATTTTTCTCCATGGCTTTTCAGTTTTTTCATCAGAGAAACCTGGAATCTGCTGCCTGGGCCTTAGGTGGCTGGCTGCTTGGCATTCTGGATCAGCCAAGGGAAAGGAGCCCCTCACAGTATTTAGGGGTTCAGCACCTGCATGCCTGGCATCCCTGATCCCCCAGCATGACAGTGTTCCCTGGGTCAAATTATCTCTTTTCAACAATTCCCCAGTTCGCTTGGTTCTGTGCGGTGGCTTCCTTTTTCTAAAAATTTGTTGAACTCTCTAGTCTTCTGACTGCTTCATTTCTGTTACTTTTAATGTGAAACATCATCTTAGTGCAACTTAGGATAGAGAAGAGATCTGTATCTTTAATCATTAAACTTTGTAATCATAATTTTTAGTGGTATTATTGTAATCCATCAACTGCTTATGCTATGGTTTATTTAATCATTTTCTTATCATTGTACAGAACAATTTTTCCTTATCAATTCTTAGGTTACTTTGAAATACAGCTTATGTAGGAGCAATAGGTAAATGCTTGGATCTTTCCTTTAACCTACTAATTTTCACATTATTGTTTTGGTGCCCCTGCATCCTCCAAAGTGAATCAGTAAGAACTCTTTTTTTTTTTTTTTGAGATAGAGTCTTGCTCTGTTGCCCAGGCTGGAGTGCAGTGACACGATCTTGGCTCACCACAACCTCTGCCTCCCTGGTTCAAGCGATTCTCCTGCCTCAGCCACGCCACCATGCCTGGCTAATTTTTTTGCATTTTTAGTAGGGTCGGGGTTTCACTACGTTGGCCAGGCTGATCCTGAACTCCTTACCTTGTGATCTGCCTACTTGGCCTCTCAAAGTGCTGGGATTACAGGCGTGAGCCACTGCACCTGACCAGAGCTCTTTTTAGTATCAGTATGAATACAAAGATTTTTGTATATTTGATGGGTTTTAGTCCACTGCAATTACTATTACTGTTTCTTTCTTTTTCTTTTCTTTCTTTTTTCAAAAACTTATATTTTAAGTTCTAGGGTACATGTGCACAACGTGCAGGTTTGTTATTTATGTATACATGTGCCATGTTGGTGTGCTGCACCCATTAACTCATCATTTACATTAGGTATATCTCGTAATGCTATCCCTACCCCATCCCCCCACCCCATGACAGGCCCTGGTGTGTCATGTTCCCCATCCTGTGTCCAAGTGTTCTCATTGTTCAGTTCCCTCCTATGAGTGAGAACATGTGGTGTTTGGTTTTCTGTTCTTGTGATTGGGCAGAATGATGGTTTTATTTATTTATTTTTAGACAGAGTCTTGCTCTGTCGCCCAGGCTGGAGTGCACTGCACAATCTCAGCTCACTGCAACCTTTGCCTCCTGAGTTCCAGCAATTCTCCTGCCTCAGCCTCCCTGGTAGCTGGGGTTACAGGCGTGTGCCATGACACCTGGCTAATTTTTTATTTTTATTTTTAACAGAGATGGGTTTCACCATGTTGGTCAGGCTGGTCTCAAACTCCTGGCCTCAAGTGATCCACCCGCCTCAGCCTCCCAAAGTGCTGGGGTTACAGGCGTGAGCCATCATGCCCGGCCAGTGCAATTATTATTCTTTTTGATGCTAAAATGACCCCAGCTTTAGCCAGTGGGAGTGCCTTCAAGTTGACTTCTGTGTTTTGTTTTGTTTTTGACCCAACTCCATTGGGCTTTGATTGCTTCTTTGCTTTTTGGCCTGCCAGGGTCTCTTAGGCTTATTTTACACATTTCCTGCATATATATATATATATGCAGAGAGAGAGAGAGAGTGAGTGAGTGTCTGCCTCTGTCACCCAGGCTGGAGAGCAGTGGCGCGATCTCGGCTCACTACAAGCTCCGCCTCCCGGATTCACACCATTCTCCTGCCTCAGCCTCCCGAGTAGCTGGGACTACAGGCGCCCGCCACCACGCCTGGCTAATTTTTTGTATTTTTAGTAGAAGTGAGGTTTCACCGTGTTAGCCAGGATGGTCTCGATCTCCTGACCTCGTGAGTCATCCACCCTCCTCGGCCCCCCAAAGTGCTGGGATTACAGGCGTGAGCCACCGGGCCCGGCCTCCTGCCCCCTGTATATTTTAAGGTAGATTTCTAGAATTGAGGTTTGCTTCTTGTTAAATACTGTATTGGTTCCTAACAGTGACCAGCAGAAATTCCTTTACCCTGCTTTTCCCAACTTCTAATTTAAACTACTATATACTTTTTGAAAACTCCCAGTTAAAGGTAATCAATGAACTTATTTACTTTCCTTACATTATTTCCCTTCTTTTCCTAATTTTTGGTAGTTGTATTTGACCTGCATTGCTAGATCCTAAAAAAGCTGCATTCTACTATTTGCTCTGCCCCATCATTTAACTTTAGTTAAATACAGCATATTAATTGGTAATTATCAGTTCTTATCTAAAAGCCTCTCTAAGTATTTCAGAAATTCATCCTCTAGTTGCTTTCCCATGGATAGGGCTCAGGGAACAATTTTCCCTGAGCTCTTAACAAGTTTTTCTTGTGGTCTTTACATTAATAGTTGAGAATCAGTTAGTCTAAAGTGAAAATCCTGGGTTCGTAGTTTCTTGTTTTGAATATCTTAAGTATCATACTTCTTCAGCTTCTGGTATAAAGTGTTCCTAAGTATGGTGTCAATATAACGTTCTTTCCTTTACAAGTGTTTTCGTCTTGATGTTCAAAGAATGTTTTTAAAAATTTCAGATTCTTAAAAAACTTTTCTCGGTGTTGACTGTTTAGTATCAGTTTTCCCGGATATTCAGTATGTTCTTTTAATCACATTCTGTTCACATATTTTTATTTCATGGCATTTTAAAAAATTCCTGCAGAACCCCAAAATGTACCCTCCTCTTCCCCCATCTTCTTGTTCCTTTACTTCAAACTGTCCTTCCTAAGTAAATCACTTGGCTCACTTTAAAGTTTATGGGTGGTTTGCCTGTTCTTTGAAGTTTCTTTTTTTCTTTTTTTTTGAGACAACGTCTCACTCTGTCAACCCAGGCTGGAGTGCAGTGATGTGATCTCAGCTCACTGCAACCTCTGCCCCCTGGGTTCAAGTGATTCTCATGCCTCAGACTCCCAGGTAGCTGGGACTACAGGCATGCACCACCATTCCCAACTAGTTTATGTATTTTTAGTAGAGACGGTGTTTTGCTGTATAAACCAGGCTGGTCTCAAACTCCTGACCTCAAGTGATCCACTCGCCTCGGCCTCCCAAAGTGCTGGGATGGCATGAGCCACCGTGCTCAGTCATGTTCTTGGAACCATGCAGGATGTATTTTGTTTGTGTCTTTCTTCTCTTACTCAAATTATATGATTCATTTATGTTGTGACTAGATTAATTCATTGTTGTTACCAAGGAGTATTCTATTCTGTAAGCATAGAAAAATTTATCTATTCAACTGTTGAGGGACATTTTCACCGTTTCTGATTTTTGACCACTTTAGATAATACCGCTGCTGTTAGCAGTCCTATACAGGCCTTTGCCTGAATGTGTATGTGTTTCTGTTGGGTATATACTAAGGAATGGAAATGTTGGGAAATAGGATTTTCATTCAACTCTTTGTATACATATTTTCATAAGGTATGATTTAAGAATTGGGTTGCGGTGTGTCTTTGTTTTGTGTTGCTACAAAGGAATAGTTGAGAATGGGTAGTTCATAAAGAAAAATGTATTTGGCTCACAGTTCTGCAGACCATACAAGAAGCATGGTGCCAACATCTGCTCTTGATGAGCGTCTCAGGATGCTTCCACTTAACAGTGGAAGGCAAAGTGGAGCTGGCATATGCATGTCCTATGGTGAGAGAAGGAGCAAGAAAGAGAGAGGGGAGGTGCCAGGCTCCTTTCATTAACCAGCTTTCATGGGTGCTAAGAACTCACTCTCTAGAGCATGGCACCAACTGTTCATGAGGGATCCGTCCCCATGACCCACACACCTCCCACCAGGCTCCACCTCCAGCATTTCAACATGAGACTTAGTGGCGCCAAAAGGCTCCCCATATCCAAACCATAGCACTAGGTAATTGGGTATTGTTCCGGGTTGTATGGCCACGATCGTGTACGACAGTCGTTGCTGTTCCACACACACATTCTTGCTAGCCCTTGGTATGGTGGGGCTTGTCTTTGCTTTTTTGTTTTTGAATCCACTTTGGGAGTTGTAATTGTATCTCATTGGTTTTAAATGACCCCAGCTTTAGCCAGTGGGAGTGCCTTCAAGTTGACTCCTGTGTTTTGTTTTGTTTTTGACCCAACTCCAATGGAGCTTATCAGAGCCCAGTTGGATCCCCAGATGACTAATGAGGTTGAGTTCTTTTTCATATGTTTCGTATGGGTCTGTTTCTGGACTGTCTGCTCTTTTCTATTGTTCTGTCTTTATGTCAGTACTACAGTGTCTTATTTGCAGAAAAATCTGTTGGAGTTTTGATGATTATTGCATTGAATTCATAGTTTAATTTGGGGAGAATGAATATCTTTACAATACTGAGTCTTATAATTCACAAGTGTGGTCTATGTTTCTATTAGGTTTTCAGTTTCTCCCAGTGACACTTTCTACTTTTCTTTTATAGATCTTTCATATCTTTTCCTAGGTATTGATAAAATGATTTTTAATTATTTGCTACTGGTACATAGAAATTCATCACGTTGTTGCAGTATAGTGCACTTAGAACATCTGTTCCTTTATCTGTAGATTCTTTTGTTTGTTAATAATGGCAGTTTTATTTCTTCCATGACAATTCCTTATCCATCTATTTATGTTTGCCTTATTGTTCAGTCTGGGACCTCTGAGTACATTATTGAGTGGGTAGATCTGTGATACTGGATAATCCATAATAATGGTAGATCTGTAATAGTGGATCTGCTTGTCTCTTTTCCTCTGAATGATTTTCATCTTTTTTTTTTCATTGCTACTCACCATCAAATCTGAGCCTTCTCTCCCCTGTGCTTTAGTATTCCTGCTCTGCTCACCCTGGTTCTCCTTTCAGCAGTTCCCTTCCTGTCTGGGGAACCTCTCCTTTTGGAAAGCATGTTCTGCCACCGTTGTTCCTGCCCCTGGCTTATATTTTATTTAAAAGTTGATCAAACATTTTATTTCATCTCTCCCAAACCTGTGATGTCTATGGGGTGAAAGTCTTGGCATTCATAGGATGGTTGAATAGATTAAAGGGGTCAGTCCACCTGAAGCACCTGGAACAGTCCGGCCATGGTAAGCACTCGCTGTTGATGTTGTAATTATTAGTAATAATTAGAAAATGCCATATTCTTTCATTCATTCAACAAAATAACCATTTCAATAAATAATATTAAAATTGGTAGTGACTGAAAGAAAAATGTAAAGAATAAGACTAATTTATTCCTTGTCTGACTCACTTTTTGGCAAATGTGTAATTAGATACATGAGAAGCAATCATTAGTGTAATTGATGTAATTTCTATAGCTCGGTGTAATTTCTATAGCTCAGAAAGTCTTTTTTTGGATATCGAGTTCTTTCATACTTTATTAGATTTATCTTTCTTCTTTAGAACTTGATGAAAAACATTATTTTGTCCTAGCTGGAAAATCAACTTTCTGCTGCCGCTCATTGTCAAATATTTCTTACACCCACAGTCTGAGTTGGTGTAGTAGAGTCTTGATATTTCCACAGTAACTGCCTTCGGGAGTAGAAATACAATACATGTACGTTTAGGGTAGGGCAAGTGTCTAGAATGAAATAAGACTTCTGCGTGTGCCACGTGGAGCTGTTTAACCTTCCTACATAAATCAGCAATGGGAGAGGATTGAATAGTGTCTGACTGTTTTTGAGATTTGTTCATACCATTCTAACAGTACCTATTTTTAAATCACAAATTTTACTTAACAGTGTATTTGTTTGTACTGGATTTTAAAAATCTGTAGTATGTCGAGGACCTACCTGGCATTTTAGTAAAATATCCTCTTGAAATTAATAGGACAATTAGATTTGGTATCTTGCAACTTCATGAAAATGTGTTGCCAAAGTTCATGACATCGTCCTTCTCTGTAGGCCAATGAAAGTACATTGCATCATCCTAGATCTGGCAGTTTGTGAGATTTGCAAAGACGTTAGCACAGGCTCTTGTGCTGCTGGGATAGTGATGACTGCTGCTTTGGCAACATGATTCAGTGTATCCAGGGAAAGACTGTGAGGACCTGGGGGATAGTGGAGGTGCTTAGATGGAAAGAGGCTCAGCTTTTGAATAACTGCATGAAACCAAGAGCCCATCCACCCTTCCCTCTTCTCTTTGGAACATGGCATGAGCAAAAAGTAAAGACATAACAAAACTACAGAAAGTCTGCTGTGTAGAAAGACTCTATAAAGAATGAACAAAACTAGAGAAGTGCAGTGCAGGCGTTTGATACCATAATCCACATTTACACAGAGGGTGTGCTTGTGTTACCCTTGATTTGTTTATCTGAGGATTCTGCAATATACTAGATCTGCCTGCCAAGTTTCAAATATGGTACACTTAAAAAGTTTGGTCGCAAGCATAAACTTTTATCAACATACCTGTGAAAGAGTTTCAGTATATGTGTAGAGAAGACTCAGCGAAATTATAGTTTCTCTTTCCAGTAAGTTTAGCATACTTTCACTTTTTAAAATCTCTGGGCTCATTTGAAATGCTCTTGACCCCACGGTATGGCCTCCCTCCCATACTGGCAACCAAGACTAACCGGCAGCTATTAAAACAGAAAACTGTAAGGAAAATAGACTTTTCCCACAGCTTAGAATTCTGAGGTTACAAATAAAAGGAAGCAAAGGTGGCATAGAGAAAATTTTCTTTACTTTCCTGCTTCTGGTTTTCATTAATTTCCATTTTCTTTTAGAACATCTAATGTTTGTTTTCTTTTTTGAGAAAATCGGCTAAAAAGCAAGTTAAAACAATGTAATTAGTTGTTTAATGTCAATGCCTTCACCAAGTATACTATAAACTTTAAGAAGATAGGGACTAAAGGTGTGTCTATCCTTTCTGTACCCTTGATGCTGACAGGGCACATTACTCGACACCTAATAGACACTTATTAATTTGTGTTTTTGGATGTAATGTGACATTTTCAGAATTTTTATAATTTAAGCTACCTTTTGGAACCATTTGTGGAATGCTGAAGTTGTATAAAGCTATTCCTCAGAGTGTGTAGGTTTTTATGTAACTATTATATGATACAGTGATATGGTTATTCTATCACTGTTATCTTATGATGTGAGAGAATAGTTTTTATACTTGTTACCTGAGTCTGAGGCTAAAAGGGAAGAAATGAATGAAGACACATGAGTTGCTGTTGCAGAGATGAGCTATGAATTAACATTGAATGGGCTTTGGGAAGAAACCGACAGATTCAGTGGCGAATGAAACTTCTAAAAATCTAATTGTGGAAATAAAAAACTCAGTGGATCAAATGGCTTCAATTGCAAATTAGATACAGCTGAAAAGAATTAGTGACCTTGAAAATGTATCTGAAGAACAAGAAAGTAGACAGATATAATAATAATAATACATATATAATTATATATTATAAATATTATAATTATGTAATAATAAAGAGTGATAGAAAATACAAAAGAAATTCCCAGTGTATGAAAGTTAGAATGAGAGAGTCTAACATGTACTCAACTGGGGAGCCAAGGAGCGATGATAAAGAAAATAGAGGAAGTTGGATGCAGTGGTTCACCCGTGTAATCTTAGCACTTTGGGAGGCTGAGGTGGGACAATTACTTGAGCCCAGGAGTTCGAAAATAGCCTGGGCAACACAGCAAGACCTCTTCTGTATACAAACCGTTTTAAAAAAGAGAAAATAGAGGAGAGGTGATATTTGTGGGAGAATGGCTACATGCTTTCCAGAACTGGAGAAGACCCATGACACCACAGATTCAGGAATCACAATATACCCAAAACAGAACATATACATAAATAGAAACATGTATATGTATATATATAAAGGCAGAACTAGAATATTGTGAGAACCCTCATTTTTTAACTAAAAGAAGAAAAATACTCTTAGATAATAGGATGGGAGGAAAAGAAGGAAATTTATGGATATCTACTGAAATCTATAGTAATTATTATTCTTAATGGGGAAAAATGAAAAGCATTCCTTTCAAAATAAGGAAGAAATAAAAAATGCTTTCTATCACCACTTAAAAAAAAATCTTGGAATAGAGATCCTAGTCACTGTTGCAAGATAAGGGAGGGTGGGGATAAGGATTAGAAAGAAAGAAACAAAACTGTCATTCACAGGTGATATGATTATCTCTGTATGGAAAACCCAACAGGAATCTATAGACTAGTTAACAGAGTGGTCAGTGCTGGGTGGCTGACTGCAAGGTCTGTATATGAAAGTCAGCTGTGTTTCTAACCCCAGCAACCAATAGGAAATGAAATAAACAAACAAAAAAATCCCTACTTACAATAGCAGAAGAAACTGTGAGTTAGCTAGGTGAAAATTTAACCAAAAATGTTTAAGACTTACATGCAGGAAATTATGACACTTTACTGAGGCACAAGTGGAGAGTGATACTTGTTCACAAATAGGAAGACTCAGTATTGTAAAATGGCAATTATCTAACATGTATTAACTATTTTTTTTAAAGAGATGGGGTCTTGCTGTGTTGCCCAGGCTGGAATACAATGATACAGTCATAGCTCAGTGCAGCCTTGAACTCCTATGCTCAAGAGATCCTCCCACATCAGCCTCACTCCTGGATTCAAGATATCCTTCCATATCAGCCTTTATTTTAATTAGCTGGGGACCTCACCTGGCTAATTACATTTTTTTTTCTTTTCTTTTTTTTTTTTTTAGAGACAAGGTCTCGCTATGTTGCTCAGGCTGGTCCTGAATTCCTGGGCTCAAGCAATCCCTCCATCTCAGCCTACCAAGCAGCGAGGCTCGGACCACTATGCCTGGCCTCTCATGTGTTTTAGAACTTTGGATTATATATACCAGCAAAGTGCCACCACAAGCCAACCCACACCTGATGGTGTAGGGGGTGCTCTTCCCACTAGATACCAAGATTTATCATAAAGTCTCAATAGTCAAGATGGCGTGGTATTGGCATGGGAGTAGACGAGTGGAACAAAGGAACAAAAGAACTCCTTGTTATGGACTTGCAAGTCTGTGGAACTGGGACAGTGCTGTAGAAAAAGAAGGAAGCTAAAAGAAATAGTTTATACATATAAAAAAGGATGGATTTGGATTCCTATCTCACATCATAAACAAAAGTCAATTTTAGATGTGTTATAAATATAAATTTGAAAAGCAAAACCTGAAAACTCTTAGAAGGTGAGATAAAAGAGGCCCGGCGCGGTGGCTCATGCCTGTAATCCCAGCACTTTGGGAGGCCGAGGCGGGCGGATCAGGAGATCGAGACCATCCTGGCTAACACGGTGAAACCCTGTGTCTGCTAAAAATACAAAAATTAGCCAGGCATGGTGGCGGGCGCCTGTAGTCCCAACTACTCGGGAGGCTGAGGCAGGAGAATGGCGTGAACCCGGAAGGTGGAGCTTGCAGTGAGCCAAGATCACATCACTGCACTGCAGCCTGGGCAACAGAGTGAGACGCTGTCTCAAAAAAAAAAAAAAAAAAAAAAGGAAGATGAGATAAAAGAATATCTTTTCTTTCACCATAAAAAATGGTGTGAAGATTTTATCGCATTAAAGCTAAGAACTTCAGTTCATCAAGCTGTCCCATAAATAAGTGAAAAGACAAGCTGTAATTTGAGAGAAGATAATTGCAATACATATAATTGACGAAAGTTTAGCTTCCTGAAAATAGAAAGCACATCTACAAAAGAGTGAGAAAAACAATTTAAGAGAAAATGGATAGAAAACATCAGGAACATGTAGGGGCCAGTAGATATAGAAAATATATTATTTTTTTAGACAGGGTCTCGCTCTGTCACCCAGGCTGGAGTGCAGTGGCGTGATCTAGGCTCACTGCAGCCTCTGCCTACCAGGTTCAAGCCATTCTTGAGCCTCAGCCTCCAGAGTAGCTAGGACTCCAGGCATGCGCCATCGTGCCCGACTAAATTTTGTATTTTTAGCAGAAACAGGGTTTCACCATGTTGCCCAAGCTGTTCTCAAACTTATGACCTCAAGTGATCTGCCCGCCTTGGCCTCCCAACGTGCTGGGATTACAGGTGTGAGCTGCCATGCCTGGCCTAGAAAATATAACCTAATCAGTAAACATGAGTTGCAAATTAGCGCCGCAGTGAGCTAGCTATTCATTTAGGCCCTCTAGATTGGCAAAATATAAGAGATCTGTAAATCTCAAGTATTGGCGAGTATGTGGAACAACTTTTATGTTTTTCTGGTGGGGTGCAAATAGATAACACCATTTTAGAAAACAGTTTGATGTTAACGTAAAAATAATTATATCCTGTGACTCAGCAATTCTTCTCATGAGAATTTATCTTAGGAAGCTATTTACATATATGTACCAACGAACTTTTACAAGAATAGTTTTTAGCAGCGGCATACTGATTTATTTTTTAAATTTTAGATCAGGAGGTACATGTGCAGGTTTGTTTCATGGGTATGCTGTGTGATGTTAAGGCTTGAACTTCTGTTGAGCCAGTAACTCAAATGGTGAACATAGTATCCAATAGGCCTTTTCAACCTCTGTTGCCTTGCTTTCCTTCCCCCTTATGGAGGCCCCGGTATCTATTGCTCCTATCTTTATGTCCCTGTGTACCCAATGATTAGTTCCCACTTACAACTGGGAACATGCAGTTTAGCTTTCTGTTTCAGTAGCAGAGTTATTTTGCGTTTTTTTTTTTTTTTTTTTTGGAGACGTAGTCTCGCTCTGTTGCCCAGGCTGGAGTGCAGTGGTGCCATCTTGGCGCACTGCAAGCTCCGCCTCCCGGGTTCAAGTGATTCTTGTGCCTCAGCCTCCCGAGTAGCTGGGATTACAGGTGCACACCACCACGCTTGGCTAATTTTTGTATTTTTAGTAGAGACGGGGTTTTGCCATGTTGGCCAGGCTGGTCTCCAACTCCTGAGCTCAAATAATCTGCCCTCCTTGGCCTCCTAAAGTTCTGGGATTACAGGCATGAGCTACCATGCCTGGTCCTACTAGCAGAGTTCTTAATAGCAGAAATCCTATAATAATTGGGATATCTATTGATAGCAAAATAGGTAAATAATTTGTGGTTTTTCTGCAGAACAAAGTATTATGCAGCAGTGAAAAATAAATGATCTATAGGATATGGAACAAAATGGGTGATCTCTAAAACCATAATGTTGAAGGCGGAAAAAAGCAAGCGTTAGAAAAGTTCTTACAGCTTGATACCATTTTATAAAGCTCAAAACAAACAGAACAATATATTGTTGAAACATTCACACGGGAGTTATAAAACCAGATTTTTTCTTTTTAATTAAAAGATAAGGCCGGGTGTGGTGGCTCACGCCTGTAATCCCAGCACTTTGGGAGGCCGAGACGGGCGGATCACCTGAGGTCGAGAGTTCAAGACCAGCCTGACCAACATGGAGAAATCCCATCTCTACTAAAAATACTAAATTAGCTGGGTGTGATGGCGCGTGCCTGTAACCCCAGCTACTCGGCAGGCTGAGGCAGGAGAATCACTTGAACCCGGGAGGGGGAGTTTGCGGTGAGCCGAGATTGCGCCATTGCACTCCAGCCTGAGCAACAAGACCAAAACTCCATCTATAAATAAATAAATAAATAAATAAATAAATGATAAAAAATAATCTGAGTGATGGTTACTTCTTGGAGGATGGAGGGGTTGGGAGGGGGCAGGGGCATACAGGGGTTAGATGTAAAATATTTGTACTGTTCTAGTGCTTGGTTTGTTGGTAGGTTCCTAGATGTTCCTAGTAAATTATAAATTATTAATATGCTGAATTCTTACATGTTCTTTTATGTACTGAATGATTTAAAGAATAAAACAGTAGAAAAAAAAGCTCTGACTAGATTATACAGTTTTATTAAGGATGTTATATAGTTAAGGTACATTAGGATTTAAATTTAATTTGTTGGTTTGCCTGGAAGATAAGCATCTTCAGGACCATGTGGGACACTAGATTGCTTTTTTTTTTTTTTTTTTTTTTTTTTTTTGAGATGGAGTCTTGTGCTGTTGCCCAGGCTGGAGTGCAGTGGCAAGAGCTTGGCTTACTGCAACCTCTGCCTCTCGAGTTCAAATGATTCTTCTGTCTCAGCCTCCCAAGTAGCTGAGACTACAGGCATGTGCCACCACGCCCAGCTAATTTTTGCATTTTTAGTAGAGACAGGGTTTCACTGTGTTGGCCGGGCTGGTCTCGATCTCCTGACCTCAGGTGATCTGCCTGCCTCGGCCTCCCAAAATGCTGGAATTTCAGGCGTGAGCCACCATGCCCAGCCAGGACACTAAATTCTAAATTTTGCTTTTACTCTAATTGGCCTGACAGGAGTCAGTGCTTATCAAAATGATTTTTGGAAGATGTCATGCCCATGTTTTTTCATGTTAGAACCTATCATGGCTGCCTTTAAAATATTTGAGGCCAAAGTCATCTGGTCCATATAGCAGAGAATTAGGCTTCTTTAATTTTTTTCCCCCCCTTTTTTAGAGACAGAGTCTCACTCTATAGCCCAGGCTGGAGTGCAGTGGTGCAGTCATGTCTCACTGTAGCCTTGAATTCCTGGGCTTAAGCAGTCCTCCCACCTGAGACTCCTGAGCAACTGGGATTGTAGGTGGGCACCACTATGCCTGGCTAACTTTTAAACATTTCTTTATAGAGATAGGATTCTCACTCTGTTACCCAGGCTGATATCGAACTCCTGGCCTCAACCGATCCTCTTGCCTTGGCTTCCCAAAGCTCTGGGAGTATAGGAGTGAGCCACCGTGCCCAATGAATATCTTTATTTTAAAGAGACATCTGCAAAGTCCCTTTACCATGTGAGGTAACATAGTCACATGCTCGGGCGATTTGGATGCAGACATCTTTGGGGGCCGTTACTCAGACACCACACGCTCTATTGTTGCTGCAGCTGGGAACAGTGGGATCTCTGTGTTCATTTGGAGCCATAGGTATTAGTGAGGAGAAGAGAATCATCAGATTGGCCAGGGGCATTTAAAATGCCATTATTGTGTTGAGTCATTCATTAACTCATATTCTGCCACGTTTCTGTTTTGGTATAGATTTAGGGGATACAAATGCAGTTTTATTACCTGGATATATTGTGTAGTGGTGAAGTCTGGGCTTTTAGTGTAACCATCACCCAAACAGTAATATACATTTTTACCCATAAAGTAATTTCTTATTCTTCATCCCTCAGCCCTCCCCCACTTCTGAGTCTCCAATGGCTCTTACAAGGATGTCCAATCTTTTGGCTTTCCTGGGCCACACTGGGAAAAGAAGAATTTTCTTGGGCCACATTGGAAGAAGAAGAATTGTCTTAGGCCCCACATAAAATACACTAACACTAATGATAGCTGATGAGCTAAAAAAAGAAAAAAAAATCTCGTAATGTTTGAAGAAAGTTTACGAATTTGTGTTGCGCTTCACGTGGCCTGTGGGCCACAGGTTGGACACTCTTGGTCTATTATTCCACACTGTCCATGTGTACACATTATTCGTAAGTGAGCACTTGCCCACACCTTCTCAATGGAAGCTTCTGTCAGGTGACTACCTGCCTTCTCTACCTACCTGTGTTTGGAGTCTCCTGTTGCAGCACTCCACTTAGCTACCAGGTAGTTCTCACCAAGAAAAGCTTAAGAGTGGATAGTTAGCTAAACAGTGTGAAGAGGTACTAGTTCAGTTCTGGAATGCCTTCTTTTTACCTCATGATAAGTTCACCATTAAAAAGCACTTTCCCAGAACTCTGAGATGCCAGCATCTGCGGGGTCTCCTATCCCTCTCTCTCCCCTCTTGGGAAGTCTCCTAGGCCTCTCCTCTGCCCTGCTTCCCTTCTCAAACTGCGGACAGTCGGTTCTACCTGGGTGATTTCTTTCTCTTCAGTTCATTTCAGTTACCATTTACATCCCCTGACTCTCCCAATCTTTGTCTTCGGTCTTGATCTTTCTTTTTAAAGCCAGGCCTATGTCATCACCTGCCTGTCCCACTTCTCCACGTGGGTGTCTCACAAGACTTTATACTCAATGTATCTCCTCTACATTTGATCATTGCTCTTCAGAATTCTGTGTTTCGGTAAATGGCAGCATCGTTCCTCTGGTTTTTATGGAAATATAGTACTCATTCTTTTTTTTTTTGAGACGGAGTGTTGGAGTTTTTTCACCCAGGCTGGAGTGCAATGGCGCAGCCTCAACTCGGCTCACTGCGATCTCCGCCTCCTGGGTTCAAGTGATTCTCCTGCCTCAGCTTCCTGAGTAGCTGGGACTACAGGCGCCCACCACCATGCCTGGCTAATTTTGTATTTTAGTAGAGACGGGGTTTCACCCTGTTGGCCAGGCTGGTCTCAAACTCCTGACCTCAGGTGATCCACCCGTCTTGACCTCCCAAAGTCCTGGGATTACAGGGGTGAGCCATCGCTCCTGGCCAAAATATACTACTCATTTTAGATACTTCACTTCTTTCTCCCACTACAGGCAGTCAAATTCCAAGTACTTTTTTTTTTTTAACCTGATTTATTCACTTGAAAATATTCGAGTATGTACTAAGTCTCTTGCATGATCCTAGTCCCTGGATGTATAGTTGTGAACATGATAAACCAGGGCAGTCCTCTTTTCTGAGAGAACTTATGTTAAATAAATAAAAAGTGAGCAAGACAACTTCTATGGTACTGTGCTGTGAAAGCAATAGTAAGGGTGATATAGGTAAGACAGATGGGATCACAGAGACCTCTCTGAAGAGGTGACATTTTAATTGAGATCTAATGTCAAGGAGTCAGCCTTAAAGATCTGGAGGCAGAGTGTTCTAAACAGAAGGAACAGCAAGTACAAAGTCCCTAAGTTGGGAAAGGCTCCGGATCTAGATTCAAGACACTGCGAAGCCCAAGGCAGCCAGAGTGTCATGAATTGAGGGAGAGGGAGGGATATGTTCAGACAGGAAAGAAAGGCTGGATCACAGGAGGATTGGAGGTGCTGTGTGCTGGGTGGATTCATGCCTTCCTCCACCCCTGCACTACCCTCAAGATGTCCTTCTCCCTGGACCCTGTGACTGTGTCACCTTACATGACAAAAGGGATTTTGCAGATGTGATGACGTTAAGGACCTTGAGATAGGAAGATGATCCTGGACTATTCAGGTGGGTCCAAACAATGTAATCACAAGCTCCATGTAACAGGGAAGTAGGAGGGTCATAGGAAGGAGATTAGAAAGTAGAAGCAGAGATGAGAGAGAGAGAGAGAGAGAGAGAGAGAGAGAATATGGAGGGGGCATAGGCACGTACCTGCAAGACAGAAGTTACAGTGTTTTATAACCTGATCTCAGGAGGGACATCCCATCACTTTTGCCTGAATATTTCAATTCATTAGAATCAAGTCAGTAGATTCAACCCCCAACAAGGAGAGAAGATGACACCAGGAAGTAAATCCTGAGAAGGAGAATCTTTGGGAGCCGTTTTAGAGGCTGCCTGCTGCACAACTAGTAGATGACTGTTGAACAATGAGTTAGTATCCTGCTCCCCACTCTTTTTCTGAACCTCTGTTTCTCTGAACTCGGAGTTCTTTGGTCCTTTGGTGGCCATAGTTGTCCACTTTCTTTCCTAAGCAGGTCTCTCTTTCCCAGTAAGTATAGAAGAATACAATGATTCAGATAGACTTTTCACAGTATCTTTATCTTTGTATTTTTTTAAAAATGTTTCAGAGTCTCCTGACCCTTAGGTGGCATTTTTCTCTGCTATTACCATGCATTAAAAAAAATTTTGTACTCTCTATTATTTGGTTATTTCAGTGGGATTCTGAATAGGGAGCATGATCAATTCGTGGGCTCAATTCACCATCTGAAACTGCAAGGCCTTGTTCTGTGCTTTCAAGGTAGCTCTTCTCTCTTTTAGTGCAACTGTTGATATTTCCACATGTAAAATATTAATTTGATGGAAAACAGTGTTTCCTTTGATTCTTCAGAGAGTCGTCTTTGCATCTGTGAGGTCCAGAACTTCATTTGGGTTTTATTATTAAGGAGTGCTTTGTTATAGCTGATTCGAGAGGAAACTTCAGCCGGATTTCAGAGTAGTTGGATTTGACGGATACAACCCTGAAGGTTGAATTCAATTGCTTTCTGAATTGTGACTTGGATTTTCTGGGTGTCTAAACTGTATCAATAAGAATGTATTAACCATCTGCCATTTGAAAGTAATCCAATTTTACCTATCTGTTGGAATGAACCAAGAGATTGTTTAAAAGCTAGAAGAAAGGCATAACAATTTTTACAATTTCCTTTCTGTAAATAAGTTTTAACATATCACCATATGATTCTAAGGACTTAGAATCTATTTGAATTAGAATTTTCTATTGAGTGGAAAGTTGGGGAAATAATTTTCTTAGAAAATAAAGGTTTTATTTTTCGTTAAAAATAAATTGCAAATATTTTCACTTAGACTTCAGAAATCAAGGATGTTTAGCTTTGAGGTGGTAGGAGATGTTGTTTAGGAACAGGAATGAAATGTTTAGCTTCAGTCTAAATTTCCTCTGTCCACCCTAGGTGGACATGCAAAGAATGTAAGAATACATGCAAAATGATTACAAGTTTTTGTTTCTTACTGACCAAGGGGTGTATTTGATTATTCATGCCTGCAAAGCTTCTTGTATAATAGGAGCTTT
Organism: Rhinopithecus bieti; assembly: GCF_001698545.2. Taxonomy (NCBI): domain Eukaryota; kingdom Metazoa; phylum Chordata; class Mammalia; order Primates; family Cercopithecidae; genus Rhinopithecus; species Rhinopithecus bieti. Next base: position 1,704,728 of record NW_016823660.1, read on the forward strand.
CATGTTCTATTAAAAAAAGAATTCATAGCGAAAATGTTTTCATAGGAAGAAAACATTTTAGGTCACTCTGCCAGGAATAAGAAGGGAATGGAAGCTGTGTATTATATAAAACCTGTGGGTGGTGGGGTGGGGTGGGGAGTGCTGTTTTTTGCACATGCTACAATATATATTTGAGTGCATTAAAATATCCCAGCTGTGATGGTAGCAGTGTAAGCAAATTACATTTTATGTTATTATACAAAGCAGAAATATAGAATAGCATTTTAGAACATAAATGTGTATGAAAGTAAAAATAGTTGAAAAATGTGTACAAGTGTGTGAAAGGATGATTTTGAAATAGGGCCATAAATAAAAGAAGATGATAATAGCAGCACTGGGCCAATGCCAGAGTGTCTTGGTCTGGGACCATGTTATAAATCACTGAGGTTTAAATGCGCTAACGGTAGCAGCAATCAGCCAGCATGAAAAACATGAAAGGCAGAACTTTGGAAAAAATGTGAATAATGAAACATTAAGGGATTGAGCAAGCTTCAGTTTCATGAAATGCTAAAACCTGTTCTGTGTCTCTTTCTAAGTGAACTCTTTAAAAATATACTAGTTTTTTCCTTAAAGCTACTTTTCAGACCTCAAAATCATGGTTTTGTAGAAAAGTACCACCTCGTTCTGAGAGTCACACACGTCACAAGCCTGGACCAGTGGTTTCAGGTAAATTGCCGATTCAAAAGAATGTCTTTGTAAGGGAAAAAGTATTAATATTCCTATACCAAAGTAATATAATTCACCATGAGTTCTGCAGCCACAAAGAAATGTTAGATTTCCTTTTATTTGTTACATTCGTGTATTCAGAGATCGTAGGTAGTCGTGGTTCTCAAGGTGTGACTTGTGGACCCCTGGGGGTCCCTGGGACTATTTTGTGGGGAGGCTCTTCAAGGTCTAAGCTATTTTCATGATAATATTATGATGTTGTTTGCTTTTTTCACTGGGTTGGCATCTGCACTGATGGTAAAAACACTGATGGTTTGTGCTGTCACACAAACCAAGGCCATGGCACCAAGTGGTACTAGTGAATGAATCATCATGTTCTTCATCATTGCACACTCACAATCAAGAATAATTGGCTGCATTAAATCTTAACCATGGTGCACATCTCTTTACTGTCAAGTCTTTTTAATCTATAAGAAAGAGGGGAGTACTTAGAAAGCACTTGGCTGCAAATCAGAGTTCTGGTTAGCAGAGGACAAGTAGTTGTAGGATTGTGAGATTGTGAACTAAACTAGTTTCTTTTTTTCATAGGAAACCATTAGAAACTGTGTTTATGCAGATTATGGTGTTTGGAAGACTTTTTTTTTTTTTTTTTCCTAATGATCAAAGTTTGCCTGTTATTAAAAAATCAACAACAAACTGTATTGTTGCCAATGAATAAAATTCAAGCTTTTGAGCAAGTCTTAGAATTTTGAAAAACTTGTATCTGCACTCTGAGATGGCTAGCTTTCTAGTACTTAAAAGCTTTTTTTTTTTTTTTTTAATGAGATTGGTGGTGATATTAATGTGTGCCTTTTTGTTGTTGTACCATGAAATGTGTAAATGTTTGGAAAATCTGCATAACTCAGTGCAGCAGTATTTTCCAAATGATCAATGCATAATATCGTGAAACTATGCATGGGTATGCACCATGTAGAGTGCAGGAGAGAACAAAGATTGTAATGTAAAGGCATATGGAAGGCTCAGTGATGCAGCTGCAGGGTCCACATTGCATCTCACCTCTAAGAAAGTATCAGCTGCAGAGTTTTGGTGTAGTATCAGCAAGTATCTACAATTAGCTAAAAAGGCTATGAACATATTCCTCTCTCTTCTAACTACAAGTCTGTGGGAGTCATGTTTTTCTTCATGAACTTCAACCAAAGCAGCATATCCCAGCAGATAGGATGTAGGAACTGATAGAGAATTCAGCTATTTCCTATGTAGCCATAAATGAAAGATATTTACAAGTTTGTCAAACAATGCTACTCTTCAAAAACTTTTATTTTGGAAAATATATTGATTTTTCATAAGATGTCATTTTAACACATTTATTGTTATTTTAAGTGAATAAATTTTGAAAATTCTTAGTTTTAATTTTAGTATTACAAATTATCGATAGATATAAGCACATAGAATTCTTTAAGATACTCAGTGAATTTTAAGAAAGTAAAAGGAGTTCTGAGACCAAAAAAGTTGAGAACCATTGGACTATACTGTTCTGAACAACAAATCGAACAGTGCTCAAAGAGGGAGTTTTAATTTTCTCCAATCACTGCATCAAAATATGTTACATTGAAGCTAACTTTGTCTCTTTTAACAAAATTTCTGGCAGTCTGTAGCTTCCAAGACATTTTCAATTATTAAAAGCTCAATTTGGTATTCCTTTGTGTTCACCTCTGATCTAAGTCTCACCTCGTCCCATCCCTAGTATCAGCCAGGGGTAGGGGAGTTGGCTTGGGGATTGGGGAGAGTGTGCTCTTCTTTTACCCTCACTCCCCCAATATCCTTTGGAAGATGGGACTGGTTTCCTTCTGAAAGAAGATGCAGTTCTTCTATTGTGTTAGGGCAGGGAGACAGAAATTAGCCACATTATTGCCTCTTCTCAGGCCAGCACTGACCAGCATTCATACTCTTTGTGGAAGTGCTCGAATGTTGCATTTCTCCTACAGCGCATGGCTTGTGCAACCCAAAACCTCCTGTAGTGCTATAGGCTGAGTTATCTGCAGGGTGGCTTAAGCCCAACTACCTTCAATGGGGTCCATGTGACTTGCAGATATCTCATGCATCATTTGTAGGCCAAGCAACTGTCAGCCTCTACTGTTCCCTCTCTCTGTTCCACCATCCTGCCTCATTTCCCTTGTCCCCTTGATTAGAGAAACACAAAAGGCAAATCAGTTAGTCTGCTGCCTGCATAGGAGCTGGAGAACATCCTCTGTCTTCTTCTGTGTACCCCCGTTATCTATGAGGTCTTGGAGACTTACTTCCATTATTCTACTCTTCATTAGGCTGTGGACCTCCCGCTGTCCCTTCTTTTCCTATTTCCATAAGACAATTTCCATTCTGTAGTCATATGTATGTATATATATATGAAATTTGTATTTCAATATATAAATTTCACATACACATTCTGGGAAGTGGCAGATAGAAGATAGTTGATGGTTATATTTCATCCATCTCTTTGGCTCTAGAGAAGCGTATGCTTCAGCTGCTGGGAGTTTTTCTTAGGACATGGGACTTAACACTTCTTTTTCCTCAGCTTTGGGGACTAGTCATCAGTTTTGGGGCAAGAAGAAAATGATTGCATTTATCATCCTCTTCCACTGTGATTCCAGGGTGTTACCAACTGTGCAGGATTAGAGGATTCATATATCCACTTAGCACTAACTAGTAATAACCTTTTAACGTCTATTTTATGTGAGGCGTTGGGCTCTGAGCAAGGGATCTAGTGGTGAACTCTAGGGACATTGTGCCTGATCTATGAATTTCATTACCGATGGGGGTGGAGACAGGCATAAACAGATAAATATAATAAATCTATAAATACAAAGTCTAATAAGGATAGTGAACAAAAAGAATAGGAAGCCATCAGACCTACTAATGAAGGAGAACTGATTTTGATTGGGTAAGACTGTTGGGAAAAGTTTTGTGCAAGTGACATTTTAGATAAGACTCAAAGATGAATGTGTACCCCCAAGACTCAGGAACATTGCAGGTAGAGAGGTTGCCTTGAGGTAGGAGAGACTTTGGTGCTTGAGGATCTAACATAAGGTCCCTGTGGGTGGAACCTGATGGAGAGTGGCTTGAGATGGAAGTCTGCAGGGGCCAGGGCATGCAGAGCCCTAGAGTGGGCTTGAGTTTCAAGTGCATTGGCAGGCATGCCCTTCATCTCGAGAGCAGTGGCAAGCCACCAAAGGACTGAAATAAGGAAGTGACAACCAATTTATGGTTGCTGGGTATTTCCATTGTGAATAAAGTCTGATTCCTGTCCAATAGTCATTTTCCATACAGTCACATTGGAATACACTCCACATTCCCTAACCAGATCCTAGCTCATCTCAAAATTATGTGAGCTTTCTTACTAATTTAAACAGAATTTGGGCTTGTGGGCAGAGGGTCTTTGGATTCCCAAATGATAGGCAGATGAGAGCTGACAACAGTGGTAGCTAGCCCTCTGTGGTCTTTGAAGTGATTCTCATGGTTATTCTTTTCCTTTCCTCTCCTCCCC
>NW_016823660.1:1710111-1711361 GCF_001698545.2 Rhinopithecus bieti
CCCTCCCCTCCCCTCCCCTCTTTTCTTTTCTTTTTTTGAGACCAAGTCTCACCCTGTCATCTAGGCTGGAGTGCAGTGGCGCAATCTCAGCTCACTGCAACCTCTGCCTCCCGGGTTCAAGCAATTCTCCTGCCTCATCCTCCCGAGTAGCTGGGATTACAGGCACACTGCACCACACCTGGCTAATTTTAGTATTTTTGGTAGAGACGGGGTTTCACCATGCTGACCAGGCTGGTCTCGAACTCCTGACCTCAGGTGATCCTCCTGCCTCTGCCTCCCAAAGTGCTGGAATTACAGGTGTAAGCCACCACGCCTGGCCGATTACTCTTTTTCTAAGAATCTTTCCACCTCATTGTTATACTTTTTCTTGTGTGACGATTTCATTCTGTCTTCTCACCAAAGATGAACTTTCTTCTTTGGGAACAGGGCAGCTAGAGCTGTGGGTGCTTCAGGACAGATCCTTTTTGAACCTGTTAATAAACTTGTAGATCTAGATTTTTCATCATACCCCTCATTCCTCCTGGAGATCTCCTTCTGATATTCTCAATTTGGTCTCGCACCCTTTCCATCGCTTGCCTTTTGCGGTGATCACAGTTAATGTCTGCCTTTCCTGTGTCCATTTCTGGTGGTCACAGTTATTGTCTGCCTTTCCTGTGTTCATCCCGGCTTTCGTTAGCCCTGCTGCCACTGCCTTCATTCGGGTCCTCTTTTTACTTTGACTGTTTTTGAAGAAATGTCAATAGAGATGGCATTTGGTTGCCTGACCTCAGAAATTCTCTTCTTGAATATAGGTGATACCAATTAATCTTTGATGTTGATTTTTAGGTCTTGATTGTATCATAGGTATATGCAAAATGGTATAGTCAAAGGCAGATGAATATCTCCTCTTACTAGGAATACCAGTGGAAGCAAGCAGGGGAATTGGAAATAAATACCATTTATTAGGTGTTTGCTATTTTCCAGGACTTGCATGAAGCTCCTTTAATGGTGACTTTCTTTTTTTTTTCTTTATTTTATTTTATTTGTTTGTTTGTTTATTTATTTATTTATTTATTTTTATTATACTTTAAGTTCTAGGGTACATGTGCATAACGTGCAGGTTTTACATATGTATACTTGTGCCATGTTGGTGTGCTGCACCCATCAACTCGTCAGCACCCATCAATTCATCATTTATATCATGTATAACTCCCCAATGCAATCCCTCCCGCCTCCCCCCTCCCCATGATAGGCCCCAGTGTGTGATGTTT
>NW_016823660.1:1713416-1716574 GCF_001698545.2 Rhinopithecus bieti
TTCCTTGAGCTGCTGTGAGCTCCACCCAGTTCGAGCTTCCCAGCGGCTTTGTTTACCTACTTAAGCCTCAGCAATGGCAGGCGCCTCTTCCCCAGCCTTGCTGCTGCCTTGCGGTTAGATCGCTGCAGACTGCTGTGTTAGCAATGAGGGAGGCTCCGTGGGCGTGGGACCCTCCCGGCCAGGTGTGGGATATATTCTCCTGGTGTGCCCGTTTGCTTAAAGCGCGGTATTGGGGTGGGAGTTACCCGATTTTCCAGGTGTTGTGTGTCTCAGTTCCCCTGGCTAGGAAAAGGGATTCCCTTCCCCCTTGCACTTCCCAGGTGAGGCGATGCCTCGCCCTGCTTCAGCTCTCGCTGGTCGGGCTACAGTAGCTGACCAGCTCCGATTGTCCGGCACTCCCCAGTGAGATGACCTCAGTACCTCAGTTGAAGATGTAGAAATCACCGGTCTTCTGTGTCGCTCGCGCTGGGAGTTGGAGACTGGAGCTGTTCCTATTCGGCCATCTTCGGTGACTTTCATTCTCACAGTAACCCTAGTTAATAGGTACGATTATTATCCTGTTTTAAATATGAGAAAACTAAGGCATAGAAAGTTAAATACGTTGCTTAAGGGTAAGGAAGGGGCCCAATTGGGATTTTAAACTCATGTATTTTGACTTCAAGACTCTCAGTAAATTATGTTGATACTTCATTTTTTAAAACTGTGAAAATACTATAAGTTCTTTATGTTTTTTAGTCCTTTTCCTTTTTTCTATGGAGATAACAGTTAAATCTCTACAATATAAGGGGCCTATATGTTTATCTTGGGGGCAACAAGGAAAACAATAGCTGGAAGAGTACATCTGATTTCACAACAGGTTTGGGGATAGAGGCAGTGTGATGGCTGCTGAGAGGAGATGCAACTGCTTAAGTCCATTGTGTTTGCAAAGAAAGCGAAGCCTGAGGAACCCCAGAGTCATCTGCACTGGGCAGTGACCAGTGGTTTTTTTTTTTTTTTTTAATTTCTTACCACTAGAACCATATCCTCCTAACAGGTTTTCTGTTCCTCATCTTACCTGCTACCTCCCTTCCTCCCCACATCTGTCCAAGGAAAATGAAGTGAAGCACAAATTGGCCCAAGGGTCTCCTATTCTTTAATTACTTTTTTTTTTTTGGAGACAGGGTCTAGCTCTGTCGCCCAGGCTGGAGTGCGGTGGCACAATCTGAGCTCACTGCAACCTCCGCCTCCTGGGCTCAATCAGTCGATCCATCTGCCCACTTCAGGCTCCTGAGTAGCTGGGACTACAGGTGTACACTACCATGCCTGGCCGATTTCTGTATTTTTTTGTAGAGGTGGGGTTTCACCATGTTATCCAGGCTGGTGTTGAATTCCTGGGCTCAAGCAATCTGCCTGCCTTGGCCACCCAAAGTGCTGGGCTTACCAGTGTGAGCCACCGCACCTGACCTTTAATGGCTATTTATTTATTTAATGAATAAAGTCTTAAGTCCTTTAGCATCAATCACCCATCTGTATTTGAGATTATTTTCCTAGAAAATGCATGGAAACAAATTGTATATAGTTTCTAGGAGTTCATGAATCAACTGAGAGTCACCTGTGAACTCTCCTAGCCATAGATCCCCGACTCACCACATTTTAAGATGGTTCATTCCATCTTTTTTACAAAACTAGTTGTAAGCTCTAATTACAGTTTTAATGTTTGTTAAAATGTAAACTGCAAACAAGTATACAAGGTAATTGATTGCTACTTGTATGTTGAAACCTGAGTTCTATAACATCATCTGTAGTAACATCCATCAAATCAAAAATTTAACAGTTCCCAGTTCATCAACAATTACTGAAATATAGATTTTTGAAGAATGGCAACTCTGATCATTGTAATATATGGGAAGTGAAAAATAAATGTATGTAGAAATTTGGGGTTGTTTCAAAATGGGACAGACTTTATATCTCTGGATTGGAGAATTCAAGTTTGGTTTTTTTTTTCCCCCAACTAACTCAGATTTTCCAAAGAAATGTTTAATGCCCTGGCTACTTTCTCTAGAATATTGTTCTGGGAACTAAGGGAATCTGATCTGTAGAAAATGTTCTGAGAAGTGGTTTCGAATAGAATCACTACATTTTCAACCAAAATGAAAATGTTGATGGTTTGTTGCTTTTTAATAATTTAACTTAAGCCTAAAAACTGTTTTTGGTGCTTTGTATTTTGTAGACTTTATAGGCATGTTCCTTATAAGAATTATGCATCTGTGTAGAGATGTTGCAAACACCCTGGCCAGAATTGAAGGCAAAGTACCAGTTGCTCCCAGCGATTCCTGTGGGAAGGCTTTATTTGTTTACATTTTTACTTCTGACTGTGTAGTTTGAGCAAAGGTACAGCCTCCAAGTTTTTAGGCTTTATGATATACACACACAGAGTAGCTACTTTTCTGGGGCTATGTTGTTAGTGAGTGGGAAGATGAGAAAACTTTAAACTACTAGGGAAATGACAAAGAAGCTGATCTGGCCCTTCCTGGGATCAGGTAGGAAGAAGAGAAAGTCTGCTGTAAGAGTTTGTAACCATCCATGGACTGGTTGGTCTATGGCTTAGGATTTGAGAGTTTTATCCACCAAGTCCAGGAGTCCTACATTGTAAAGTTAGCAAAGTGGCCGGTGATATTTCAAGGTCACGCATCAGAATTAAATACATATTTCTGAAAGGATTGTGTTCCGGGGATTTTCTTTTTTAGTATGCAGAATCTTCTCCCCACCCCCAGTATTTTATATATGGAGGTAGATAGGTGTATGCATGCATGTGCTAATTCTAGATCCAGTACCATTAATTAACATGTTGAAGAGTCAAACTACTGAGCAGTAATTTTCAGTACTTTTTTGTACTCATAATAGAAGCCAATAAAAGGATTACAGCTTTAGTTTACTTAATGTAATGTAATTCAGATAGCCATGGTGGAGTCTGTACATCATTGACAGGTATAAAACACATGATTGCATTGGGGGGGTACTTTATTCATGGTTTAATTATTGAAGCTTTATTTTTAAAAGTTCTACTGTGTGCGTAACTAAAACAGATTTCCTCACTAAAATTAAACATTTATTTTTAGGAAGTTTGTAAATGAAGGTAACTATGGCTTCCTTATGAGAACTGCTTACATATTAAAATG
>NW_016823660.1:1718501-1760366 GCF_001698545.2 Rhinopithecus bieti
AAAACAAGAAATGGGGAAAGGATTCCCTATTTAATAAATGGTGCTGGGAAAATTGGCTAGCCATAAGTAGAAAGCTGAAACTGGATCCTTTCCTTACTCCTTATACGAAGATTAATTCAAGATGGATTAGAGACTTAAATGTTAGACCTAATACCATAAAAACCCTAGAAGAAAACCTAGGTAGTACCATTCAGGACATAGCATGGGAAATGTCCTTTTTTCTTAATAGTGCATTTAATATATTTTAGCATGTCCTGACTTTTAGGATCTTGTGTTTGAATAACTGTTATATAAAATTAATTTAACCAGATTTCCCCTTTTCTCCAGACTTCTTTACTCCTAACAGCTTTCCTCCCTCATCTCCTTCTCTGCTTCCTCTTCTTCCAGTTGCTCAGGGGAGAAAAATGAAGTATACTGTTTTTTTTTTTTTGAGATGGAGTCTCGGTCTATAGCCCAGGCTGGAGTGCAGTGGTGAGATCTTGGCTCATTGCAACCTCCGCCTTCCGGGTTCAAGCCATTCTTCTGCCTTAGCCTCTCAAGTAGCTGGGACTATAGGTGCCCGCCACCATGCCCAGCTACTTCTTTGTATTTTTAGTAGAGACGAGGTTTCACCATGTTGGCCAGGCTGGTCTCGTACTCCTGACCTCAAGTGATCTGCTCGCCTTGGCCTCCCAAAGTGCTGAGATTATAGGCATGAAGCCACCACACCCGGTCTGAAGTGTACTTTTATTACATGATTGAATTTGCAAAGGGAAATGTTTAGTTAAAATAAATGAAATAAATGAGATTTTGCAGGTTTGGCTACACCTGATACTTAATAATAGATAAAATTAATTTTATTTTATCTGCATAAAATTATGTCATGTTCTCCAAGAAGAAAGCTACTGGCGCCATGTGGGTATTTAAATGTAAAGTAAATAAATTTAAATAAAATTAAAAATGCAGTTCCTCAAGTCAAGCCACAGCTCAAGTGCTCAAAAGCCACATGTGGCCAGTGGCTAACCATATTGGACAAACGGCTATAAAACATTTTCACCATCACAGGCAGTTCTATTGGATAGCCTTGGGGTAAAGTCTATATGTGTTGCCTGTTAATTAGAATTTAAAAATCATTTTTTTTCCTTTTGGTTATCATAAATAGTAATAAAAGCAGAATTTCTGTCAATATTTTGGAAACAGCAAACAGCTCAAAATTATTTATAGTAAATTTTTACTCCCCTGCCAACTTAATTTTTTAAATGATGCAGTAAAGTAAAACACATATCAACACAGGGTTACCAGCGCTTTGAAATTCTGGAACATTTAAAAAATGTTTGACATGGTATAAAATCCAGGAGTGGGCAGGCTAGGGGTGGGATATTCTATCCATTGGGTCAGGATCTAGAGAAGACGATGGAAGAGAAACTGACTATTTGTAAAAGACGCTCAGAAGAAGCAAATGAAGTGGAGAAATAATGTGTTTATTTGGGGCACATACTTTTATGTTATAATTAGAGTATTCATGGAAATTAACCTGGGAAAATTGGAAGCCATCAGAAAGAAAACACAAGGGATGAAGAGGAACCACCAATGAGAAAGAAAATATAAGGGATGGAGAGGAACCACCAATGATCCTCTAGTCAGTAGAAACAATCACTGGGATTTGTTATATATCTTTCCAGCCTTCCTTTCTTTGCCCTACAAACAGGCCATACTCATTAGGCAGCGAAGGATGGCAGTGAAGAGCACAGACAAGATGTTAGTCTGAGAGGAGAAGTGGGTGATTAGGAGCTCCAACACTGAGTCAGATGGCTTGAGCTTGAAATCTCAGCTCTGCCTCTTACTGTCTGCAAGAACATAGCAGCTTGTTTAACTCCTATTTATCTGTGAAATGAAATGGTCCTGCTGTCTACCTCTTTATGTTCTTGTGAGAACTGAGGGATTAAAATATTAAACTCATTAAAGACTATGTTACTCTTATTACTGACCTATTAGGTGGGTAGTACAGGCACATGGTAAGTTCTTAATAAGTCTCTATGTTTATTATAGCAGGGAAGCAGACATTTAAACAAGTGACTGCAGTGAGGTTAGATAAGTTTTGTGATAGGGTGAGTTCAGCAGTGAAGTTAGATGAGTTTTGTGATAGGGTAAGTTTTCAATGATAGTATATGTTGAGATGACTTAATTCTTGACAATTATTTAAACAAAGTGAATTTAGCTTAGTATGATTGGTTTTTCTTTTAATTGATGTGTTCATAGTTTCTCAAATCAAATCTAACTTTTTATAGCTTGTAGTCTTTAAAGTTTGTTTATTACCTCGATATGATACATCTTTAAAGGTTCCAAGATATTAGGTAAAAATGTCGCTCTGATCATTCTGGTAATATCATAAGTGTCAAAATTCTTTCCCTGAAGCTTTACATTGTGTACCAGGTTGCCAAAAATGTAATAGAATCCTGTCTTAGCAATAGCATCTGGCTAATCAGAATAAAATTTATTTTCCAGACGTTTACAATGGAGTTTGGTTAGCTTTGAGTATAATTAAAGAGTGTATTACTTGATACCTATTAAAGACAGGGAATTGTGAGGTGCAACTGTTTTTCGTATATGGTGGGGGACATTTTTCTTCAACTATGAATAAAAAGAGACTAAAGTGAGTTTTCAAGTATAAAATGTGAAAGGACACCTATGCAAGAGCTGAAATAGATGAAAGCGAAGTGCTGACAGTTATGTGTTTGTCAACAGGTCTTTTGTTTCTCAACCTTCTGCTAGAGTTTTTAAGGAACTCAGTCTGTCTTACATGGCATTTACGTAGATTCTTGCCTTTGTGTTTCTTGGGTCACAGTAATGGGAAATGAAGGACTAATTTTAAAAATTTATTATTATAAGTATTGTACAATATGAAAAATGATCTCATTTATGCTAAATAATTATAAGAAATGTCACTAGCTATGAGAAATCCCTTCGTTTCTTAGAAATTTGAAGTCGAGGGGGAAAGTTGGCAATTTCAAAGAAAAGAATGAATAAATATAATAAAAGGAACAGTGTGCTTGGGCAGATGTTCCTGGATGTGGCACCCGGGCGCAAATAGTGCCAGCTTCTTCCCTCTTGACAGTGATTCCACACCAACCTGCCAAAATGTGGCTGGCAGTTTATTGCTTTGCTTTAATCATAATTTACATTTTTAGCAGGAATATAAACGGCAACTGATACTTGAAATATTGCAGCAATAGATTTTAGATATAACAGACATCACAAAACTTACATGTTTATTGAGGAGAAAGACAAAGGCTTAGGTCTCAAGTGGGTTCTCTTTGATAAAGACTGTTTTTTCCATCTGACTCCATGTTACAAACACTGGGCCATAGTAATAAATGAATTAGACACACATACATGTCACCTATGGGTTTATATTAGCATATACAAACATGTTACATGTACGTAATATGTCATAAACATATAACTTTAGGATATCCAAGGATTCAGATTCTCTTTTCAAGTATAACAGTGTGCAACTATCTGACATTATTTGCTACCAGGTGAACTTATATGCATTTGATTTTCTTCCAGATTCATGAAAAACTACACTACTATGAGAAGCAGAGTCCGGTGCCCATTCTCCATGGTGCGGCAGCCTTGGCCGATGACGTAAGTGTGCCTCTCCGAGCTCACCGGGACGTGTCTGCTGCAGACCTGGCCCAGGCAGAACCTGTCCTAGTGCAGACAGATGCCTGTGATCCTATGAGTGAAAAGCAGAAGAGGTTACAAATGTTTCAAGAAGTCCTGTCATCACTGAGCTTATGTTAATATTATATTGATTTTCATTCACTTTCCTGTTCTAAAAATTTTGCATGTAGCTACTCTCTTGTTCTGCTTTGGTAACTACGTAATAGGAATTTTAGGCTTTAAACTCATGGAGAGAGAGAAGCTGTCAGCTGTTGGTGTTCTGAGAAAGTCACAGACAAGAGGAATGTTATGGAGAAATAAAGACAAATGAGATAGCTCTATTGCTGACAGTACTAAAAAATGACAGATACTAGGATACGAACGAGGCATATGAAATACATAAAAGACAGGATTGTTTTATAATGGATTATAAAACATAGTAACGATTTATGGGTATTAGGCTTTTCCAAATTACCTTCATAACCAAAAAATAAATTTTAGAAGCAGTTGGCATTGATGGAGTAGTTAATTTCCTGTAGCTATAATTTTATTTTAAACTTGGGGGAAGGGAACTAGCTTGCTGATTCTTACTGTTAACTTTCGGACTCGGATGAATTGAGAATACACCTGGATAAACTATAAAGGACACGAAGCTGGAATAGAAATATGTTTAGTGCGAAAGCTGGTTTTAGTGATATCCTGTAGCTTATTTGTTGCTTTTAATATTTTTTCCTTTATTTTTGATAAGACAAGCTATAATTCAGTGTGTTAAAATATTCAGGCCATCATATAATTAAAAAATTGGCCATCTTGAGAAGTTGATTTTATTTGAACTCCTTTGCATTCTAATTTAGAAAATACACATAGGTAATAAATATGCAAGTTCCATGCTATTTGTTTAGTTCCCATTTTTCTTTGTTTTTATCTACAAAGATTACACGTATGTTTCAATATATATTTAATGAGGAAGCTTACTTCTGCATTATTGAAACAAAACTTTTTAAATGAAGGCGAATAAAGATGTAGATACACTTGCTCAAGTAAGGCACAGTTGCCACCCAAGAAAACCTTTAAAAAGTCAGTTTTAAAACATTTACTATTCAGAGTTTTGGGAAACATTTGTTTATAAACCAATGTTGTGTGGTCCAATCATATTACAACAATATTCCTTTATAAAAAATTAGAGACTGCTGTGTAAATATGATAAACCATAGTATCTTATAATTTGTCAGAGCAGTATATTTAAATGTTAAAATATGTTATGTTTTAAGTGACTAAAGTGTGCAAATGACCTTTGTGTCTTTTATAAGTTAAAATGCTGTAGAAATATTACCTCAAAAAAGTAAAAGCAATTTGTGAAAGGTAGTTAATGATAATGACTGTAAAATTTTTTATGATTTTATTTTTTGTATGTAAATTATATTATGCCCTTCTTTTAGAGAAAAGTCCTTTTCCAGAGAGATATGAACAATTATTTTTAGCTTGGTAGACAAAATAGGGGCAAATGGAAATTTTATGCAAGGTTTTAAGAAGGGTTTTTAAATAAAATGCACTTATATATATATACCACATATTTCATAATTCTAACCTTTTTTCCTGTTTGGGTCTTGGTTTTCTTCTTAAGAAAACTGAATTGGAATTTTGATAGGAATATCTCTTAATGGAAGACATGAGGCAGGTTTGAAGTTCTAACATTTTCTTTATGTAGAACCCAAATGGGAAGTCTCGGTTATTATAGTAGAGTACAGTCAGCATTTTTTGTACCAGGGTATTTGTCAACCCATTATAGCTCATTTTACAATTGATATTATAATTGGTTGGTATTTAACAGACTTCTTCATCTGAATAGGTAAACATAATAAAAGTTTCAGGCCATTTGTTCTATTAGGGACATTCTAATTATTTTTACCCTAGCTCTAAACAGTACAGCTACTATAGGTTTTTGGAATCCCCATGGGTTTTTGGAAACCCTGTGGATTTCACTGCCTCATTCAGAAGCTCTGTTTTTGTGGGGGATGCAGGAGGTTATGTGTCAAAGCTTTATCCAGTTCTTCTCACAAGTGGTCCTTTGGCTAGATACAAAAGACCATTCACATAGACGAAGTGCTAGGGTTTGCCCTCCCTGGAATAAATCAGAAGGTGATCTGGCGGATAAGATTACTTGATTTGTACTCAGCCGAGAGCCTGGGGTCGAATGTGGACTACGGAAGGCCTAAAAGGAAGAGCAATGATTGATGATCTGTTTAATTTTATGGTGACCTCTCCTTAAACATTGGAAAGCAATAGCCTTGAGCAAGACAGATTCTCAGTTGTCACACACACACAACCTAATGATGCTCAAACTAAATGTTATTTATGTCAATGTAATGTCCCTTGCAGCTGGCTGAAGAGCTTCAGAACAAGCCATTAAACAGTGAGATCAGAGAGCTGTTGAAACTACTGTCAAAACCCAGTGTGAAGGTGAGGACATATTGCTCTGGTAATAAATACCTTCAAACAGGGCCACTTTCTGAGCCTTCAGATGAATTTTGTTTCAAGCATCAATTCTCAAGTAAATGTGTTTCAAATAGGCACAGTATTTTAATAGCCTGAATCCTATTAATAATAAAGAGATGAGCTTTTCATTGTAATGTGATGAGAAACTATAAAGTACTCTAATTGGGAAGCTCAGAATTGAAGTTCTGACAAATATAATGTAGCTTCAAGGTCATTTTCGTTTTAAATAAAGAGCACACTATACAGAACCTACTAGTAATTTTGTTTAGGCCCATTTTACTTGGGTAGTTAATGGGATTCCAATATGTTTGACAAATATACCTATTTTTCTGTAGGATCATTTCAACATTCCTCTTTATTTCCCCTTTCACCTCCCCATTTCCTGTCCCTTTACTAATTTATGTTTCAAAATATCATTCCATTTTACAGAGAAGAGTATTTTTCCAGTGTAAAATACCCATAAAATATTGGCAGACAGATTTCAGTTCTCCCTTTCCCATTGCCTCCTGAGTTAATCACTTATTTTTCATCCAAATGTGATCAGTTTACAGCAGGCTTTTAAGAATTTTCCTGCAGTTATTCTGAGGTCATTACTGCACTAAATCCTGCAGTGTATATATTTTGGACTTGACACTGTCACAATTATGTGTCAGATATTGTTCTGTGAGTCAGAATTGCATATGGATTACATAATTACATAATTAAAATGATCATTTAGCTTGAGATGATTACTGGTGATCATATGTAGAGTGTTGAATGAAAATTTCTGCCTAGATACAAAAACTAGTTTCTACGTTTTTTGAGAAATAGCTTTTGGAATTGTGCTGTAGTTGGTCTTATGTTTATTTTTGTAAAAAGAGAGATGGTATTAAATAAAAAATGACATTAAAAACATGCGTGGACTGTAAAACCTAATCCCTATAAGTAAATATAAGTACATGAATATATTGCTATAAAGGCTAAACAGGCTATGATTAATGATGTAAGGGTAATTGATTTGTAGTGGTTCAGGAAGTCATTAAATTTTTGTTCTAAAAGAACAAGGATCAGATTATAGCAGAAAAGTTCCTTGATGTTAAAAGCAAAGTGTGTAAAAACATTAAGAGAAGGAGATTTTTAGCCAGAGAATGTTCTGAAGATTTCTTCATTTGGTCTTAGTCTGCACCTGAGAAGTTAGTATCACCCAGGGGAGGGAGAGGTGAGCTATGAGTAGTTTCTTAAACTCCTTTTTGAGATTATTGTTTTGGTTTAAGGGTATTAGAAATGAAAGCAGCATGTTTCACACACACACACAAATCCCTGATTATGGTATTTGGTTCAAGAGTGTTTCAAATGGAATAGCTAATTATGTAATATTATACTGGATGAGAACTGGTATTTGGCTCAAGAAAGAGGTATNAAATACATTTATATATATACCACATATTTCATAATTCTAGTCTTTTTTCCTGTTTGAGTCTTGCTTTTCTTAATGAAAATTATGTGGTCTTTCCTATAGCCTGAAATTGAATTGGAATTTAGATAGGAATATCTCTTAATGGAAGACATGGGGCAGGTTTGAAGTTGTAACACTTTCTTTATGTAGAACCCAAATGGGAATTCTTGGTTATTATAGTAGGGTACAGTCAGCATTTTTGGTACCAGGGTAGCTGTCAACCCATTATAGCTCATTTTACGATTGGTATTATGATTGGTTGGTATTTAACAGATTTCTTCATCTTTATAGGTAAACATAATAAAAGTTTCAGGCCATTTGCTCTATTAGGGACATTCTAATTATTTTTGCCCTAGCTCTAAACAGCACAGCTACTGTGGGTTTTTGGAATCCCCATGGGTTTTGGAAACCCTGTGGATTTCACCACCTCATTCAGAAGTTCTGTTTTGTGGGGTTGGGGAGGTTACAGTGTCAAAGCTTTATCCAGTTCTTACAAGTGGTCCTTTGTCTAGGTGCAAAAGACCATTCACATGGATGAAGTGCTGGGGTTTGCCCTCCTTGCAATAAATCAGAAGGTGATCTTGGCTGATATGATTACTTGATTTGTACTCAGCCGAGAGCCTGGGCTCAGATCTGGACTACTGAAGGCCTAAAAGGAAGAGCAATGATTGATGATCTGTTTTTTTTATGCTGACCTCTCCTTAAAGATTGGAAAGCAATAGCCTTGAGCAAGTCAGATTCTCAGTTGTCACACACCCAGTCCCACAATGCTCTTACTAAACGTTCTTTACATCGATGTAATCTCCCTTGCAGCTGGCCGAAGAGCTTCAGAACAAGCCATTAAACAGTGAGATCAGAGAGCTGTTGAAACTACTGTCAAAACCCAGTGTGAAGGTGAGGACATGTTACGCTGGTAATAAATACCTTCAAACAGGGCCACTTTCTGAGCCTTCCGATGAATTTTGTTTCGAGCATCAATTCTCAAGTAAATGTATTTCAAATAGGGCACAGTATTTTAATAGCCTAAATCCTATTAATGAGAAAGAGGTGAACTTTTGATTATAATGTGATGAGAAACTGCAAAATACTCTTATTGGGAAGCTCAGAATTTAAGTTCTGACAAATATAATGTAGCTTCAACGTCATTTTCGTTTTAAATAAAGTTAAGAGTACACTATACAAAACCTACTAGTAATTTTGTTTAGGTCTATTTTACTTGGGTAGTTAACAGGATTCCAATATGTTTGACAAATATACATATTTTTCTGTAGGATCATTTCAGCATTCCTCTTTCTTTCCCCGTTCACCTCCCCATTTCCTGTCCCTTTACTAATTTACGTTTCAAAATGTCATTCCATTTTACAGAGAAGAGCACTTTTCCAGTGTAAAATACTCATAAAATATTGGCAGACAAATTTCAATTCTCCCTGTCCCATTGCCTCCTAAGTTTATCACTTATTTTTCCGCCAAATGTGATCAGTTTACAGCAGGCATTTCAGAATTTTCCTGTAGTTATTCTGAGGTCATTACTGCACTAAATCCTGCACTGTATACATTTTGGACTTGACACTGTGGCAATTATGTGTCAGATATTGTTCTGTGAGTCAGAATTACATATGGATTATGTGATTACATAATTAAAATGCTCATTTAACTTGTGATGATTACTGGTGAGCATATGTAGAGTGTTGGATGAAAATTTCTTCCTAGATACAAAAACTAGTTTCTACTTTTCTTGAGAAATAACTTTCGGAATTGTGCCGTATTTGGTTTTGAATTTATTTTTATAAAAAGAGAGATGGTATTAAATGAAAGATGAGGTTAAGAACATGCGTGGACTATAAGCCCTAATCTCTGTAAGTAAATAGAAGTACATGCATGTATTGCTGTAAAAGCTAAACAGGCTATGATTAGTGATGTGAGGGTAATTGATTTGTAGAGGTTTAGGAAGTTTATTAAATTTTTGTTCTAAAAGAGCAAGGATCAGATTAGAGCAGAAAAGTTCCTAGATGTTAAAGACAAAGTTTGTAAAAACGTTAAGGAGATTTTTAGCCACAGAATGTTCTGAAGATTTCTTCATTTGGTCTTAGACTGCACCTGAGAAGTTAGTGTCACCCAGGGGAGGGTGAGGTTAGCTGTGAGTAGCTTGTTAAACTCCTTTTTGAGTTTATTGTTTTGGTTCAAGGGTATTAGAAATGAAAGCAGCATGTTTCAGACAAAAAATATCCCCAATCATGGTATTTGGTTCAAGAGTGTTTCAAATGGAATAGCTAATTATGCCATATTATACTGGATGAGAACTGGTATTTGGCTCAAGAGGGAGGTATGACTTTAGACGTTATTAAGAAGGGCCATTTGATAAAATTTTATAATAATTAGTTACATTTTATTATGTGGAAAATATTTTAGGTAGATAATTTGGTTATTTTTCTTTTTATCTAGCAGTGTGACTAAAGAATGGTGTAAAGTTAGCATGAAAGACATATATTCATATGTGTAGAAAATAGGTAATATTCCAGTATACATGATGTTTCGTTTGGCAATGTCGGTTTGTAGTTAGCTAGTCTTGGGAAGAAAATATCTTTTTTCCCTTTTTGATCTAACATTTAACATTGCTTTTCTTGAAGTCATTCTTATTATCTACCATGACTTCGACCTCATTTCCATATTACTTTCACAAGTTAAGCCCCCAAATAAATTTTATACTATTTCAGGATATAATCAGTTAATCTATTTTGCCTCTGGGAGTAAACTAAAATCTTTTTTTGTTTTCCCTTTTAAACAGAAGCAAGGTATGTAGGTTGTTAGTTTGTATTGCAGTCAAAATATGAAAAATCCAACTCTAGTGTGTTAATTGAATATTATCTTCATTTCTAGGGGGTTGGGAAGTTATTTACTTTTTAAAAGATTTTGTTATTTCATTTAAATACTAATTCATGTACTAAAAGGTAAATTGAAGTGTACTTTCAAAGTAATATGAATTAAAAAAACACGATGCCCTCATTTGCACACACACACACACACACACAAATATGCACCCATATCTGGTAATAATACACATAAAAATTTCAAACACTGGCAATTCTTACCTGAAAAAATTTATAACCTTTCTTCAGCAATTCCTAAGTGTCACCAGGGACAGATATTCATTCATTCATTTATTCTTTTATTTTTTTACGGAGTCTTCCACTGTTCTTTTGGGGCTGGAGTGCAATGGCCCGATCTCATGCCTCACTGCACCTCCACCTCCGCAGGTTACAGAGTGATCTTCCACCTCAGCTCCGAGGTAGATGGGATTACAGGTGTGTGCCACCACACCTGCTAATTTTTATGTATTTTTAGTAGTATACGGGGTTTCACCATGTTACCTATGGAACCGCCTCAATCTCCTGACCTCGTGATCCGCCACCCCCGTGCAGCCTCACCAAAGTGCATGGGATTACAGGCATAAGCCACTGCGCCCAGCCATTCATTTATCGCTTAGATGATTTTTCTATTATTGCCTATTGTTGGTGCAGGCCCTATGGAATGCAGATTATAGAAGATATATGTACAACTAGTGAAGAGATAGGAAAATACTGGATTTAAAAGAGGGAGTGCATAGAAATGATATGGAATACATAGGAATGGCGCTAAATCCAAACTTGGGCAGGGGGAGAATATTGAAGAAAACTTTACAGAGGAAGTGGCATGTAAGTTGAGACCTTACGTGGGAGTTTGAGGGAATCAGAAGGGGACAAAGGAGTGGGAGATGGGTCGGGGGTGGGATGTGAAAAAGAAATGATTTAGGTACAGGGAAGAGCATGTAAAGTTCCATAAAGGAAAACTTTAAGTTTGAAGATGTGAAAATGCAAAACCAGCCTCAGAACAGATGAACAGTGGCTTGCGAAGGAAGAAGGGGTGAGAGTTTGGAGCTGGAGAGTCAACCTTTTGAGTAGGGTTTGCCCTGGACAGTTGGCTTCATGCCTGCAGTTCCAGCATTATTAGTAATAGCCTTTCTCCCACTTTCAATTGTGTCCCTATTTGGGTGATAAATTATATGGCCACACCTGAAATCGTGAGCTTTTTTAAAAAGTGGAAAGCCACTGAAAGGATTTGAAGCAGGAAGTGACATGTCCCTCCATATGTAGTCTACAGACCAAGCTTTTGAGTGGTTTGGTGGTGTAGAATGGCAGAAATGCAATACTGAATGGAGGAAGGCCAGTGGGAGCCTGTAGGAGTAATTCACATAGAACACTAGCTTTGGGAGCCAAGGTGGGCTGATCACCAGAGGTCAGGAGTTCGAGACCAGCCTGGCCAACATGGTGAAACCCCATCTCCACTAAAGATACAAAAATTAACCGGATATGGTGGCGGTGGTGGTGGCAGGTGCCTGTAATCCCAGTTACTTTGGGAGGCTGAGGCAGGATAATCACTTGAACCTGGGAGATGGAGGTTGCAGTGAGCCGAGATCACGCCACTTCACTCCAGCCTGGGTGAAAGAGTGAAGCTCTGTCACACACACACACACACACACACACACACAGCACATGATTGGAGTCCTAATGAAAGAGTGTGGGATGGGTGGAAGGAAGCATGGGGGATAGGCAGTTTGGGGGACAATTTCAATACGTGGTCTTGGAATAACAAATAGTCTGGGAAAAAAGAAGAAAAGTCGCCACTAGAGTGAACTCCAAATAGATTAAAACCTTAAGTGTAAAATGTTGAACCTTAAGAATCTTTTTAATTGAAAAAATATATATTAGAAGAAAATTTGCAAGTTACGTGATCATGGAATAGAAATGCATTTGATCCACAAAGACAGGAATACACACCTACAGACAGAAAGACGCACCAATAAAGGAAAGAATATTTTAAAATCCATAAGTGAGATTAGAAGGAATCATTTATTAATATATATGATTTATGATATTTGTCCTTAAATAAGATGTGATAATTTATTACATTCACTTTTACTTTTTGCAGAGTGACTTGATAAAGACTTAAAAGGAAACAAATATTCTTTTTTGATAATACATAATTGTATTTTTGATTTAAATTATAAAGAAAGTAGAAGCCCCTATCCTCATTGCTTTATTAGTGAGGATGAATATCTTTTCCTATGTTTTTATATTTTTATTTCTTCTGCAAATTGCATGTTCATATACCTCTAGGGATAACTGCTCTTGGCTGGCTGCATTACCTTTCAACCCTTTCTATATATATAAATATTAAGTATGTTTTTTCCCCAGTATATTCTGTGGGATCATAGAATGCACTACTTACTGTGATTTTTTTTTTTTTTTTGCTTTTAATATTTTTGGCATTTTGTAGTCTTCTCTTTATGTCAACAAAATTATCTATTTAACTTACTCCTTACAGACAAACCTTTGTTATTTCTGCTTTTCTGCTAATTAAATTACACTATGATGCACATCTTTTGTATATTAGAGGATTTTATGGAATGTTTTGCCAAAATAAACTTTAATTAGGACAGTAAATTATTGGGGCATACATAATGTTTGTACATTTTACAGTTTTGATCCTTATTTCCAGCTTGTTGTTAAGACAGACCTTTTTGAGCACCTGCAGTATAGTGCATGAGAAGGCCTGTTTCCCTATGCAGTTGCAATTTATATGCAATTAATTGCATAAGCTCTTTTCGACTGATATTCTTTCTTTCTTTCTTTCTTTTTGAGACAGAGTCTTGCTCTGTCACCCAGGTTGGCATGCAGTGGCACAATCTCAGCTTACTGTAACCTCCACCTCCCAAGTTTGAGCGATTCTTTTGCCTCAGCCTCCCAACTAGCTGGGATTACAGGTGCTCGCCACCACACCTGGCTACTTTTTAAATTTTTTTAGAGTCGTGGTTTTGACATGTTGGCCAGGCTGTTGTTGAACTCCTGACCTCAAGTGATCCACTCACCTATTCCTCCCAAAGTGCTGGGATTACAGGCGTGAGCCACCACGCACAGCCTCAACTAATATTCTTTTTTAGCTTTGCTAGTTGATCACCACTAGAATATAAGCCACATGAGAATAGGGAATAAAAATTGCAGATGTATAGCAAGCTTTCAGTGAGTACTGTGTGATTAAATAATGGTTAGTAAAATTTTGTGTTTTCCTAATGAATTGTGAGTGATATAAGAATATAAAATCATTATTATATATTTCTCCTTAGTTATTTTTCTTTAATCTTACATGCATTTTCTAAGACTGGGTAGAAATATGTACTTTTATGTAGTAGAATTTGGCATTCTTTTTCTTTATGACTTCTGGGCACTGAGTTAGCTTAGAAAGGACTTGTATTCTTCATGACAAGTTTACGAAAATTATCTTTACTATTTTCTTTTGGCTTTTTAAAAATGTGATTTTTTGAAGTTTGAAATTATTAACCTGTATGAAAGTTTGGTATATGGTATAAGATGTGGTTCTAGTTATTTTTAATTCAAGTGGATAGCAATTTTCTCACAGTTTGATTTCTCTTTATTATATATCTGAATCTGTTTTGAACTCTTGGTTTGATTGCTATTAATTTGATTATTTTATTGTTTTAGTAACTGTAGCATGATACCTTCTAAGGCCTTAGTAACTGTAGCATGATACCGTCTAAGGCCAAATTCCTGTCATTATTCTTGCAAATGTATTTTCCCAGAAGAAATTTGGAATTCTCTTTTCATGTCATTAAAAAAACCATTGGGATGCAATTAAATTTTCCAATCAAAGAACATGGCAATTTATTTATTTAGATCAAATTGTTCCTTATATAAGCCAGAATATTTCCTGCTAAGTCTATTCCCAGGCCTGATGTGTACATGTGTGTGCAGGCATGCATATATTTATATGTATACACACATACATATATGTATAAATCAATTTTCCCCCATAGTATACTGTTTATTGAGTATTTTCTAACAAGTATGTTGTTTGTATATAGTAAACATGTTAATTTCCATAATACTTATTTTATGCCACCTTACTGAAGTATCTCATTTAATTTTCAATGTTATTGACAAGATTTTAAAATCTTTTCCTTTTAGTAATTATAGATACTTTCCCCCTTTACCTTATTGCCTTGATATGATTTGCAGGAAAAAAATGCTCAAAACTTGTAGTAAATACAGGATTTGCTTTTGTTTTTCTGTACTTTTATGGGGATACTTCTGTGCTTCCTGTTATTAATAAGTATGATGTTTGTTGCTGGTTTCTGATAGAATATTTTACAAAGTTTTGTTCTCTCATTTTTTTAAAAAAAAAATCAGAATTGTGTTAAAGTTTGTCAGGTGCCTTTGTGGTACTTATCAAAGTGATCATAGAAGCTTTTTTAGTTGTTAGCATAAATAATTGCAGATATCTATATGATAAAACATTAAATTCTTGAGATTAAACCTTCATTTTGATAAAGGAAGATTTTTATGTCTAATTTTGTAATATTTTACTTTGGTACTTAAAAAAAATCATCCTGAGACCAAAGTTGTACTGTCATCTTTTTATACTTTCTGGTTAGATTTTGCATTTGGGTTGTGAGACCTTTGAAAAAGAAATGTTACATTTTACTATGTGTTAGAATTCTGTAAATAACACAGAAAACTTTAATACAACCCTTCATTTGGTTCCAGTGCCATGTCTGGGGAAAGTTTTTCAATAGTGCGTTTAATTTCTTCCGTAGTTATTGATTTAATCCAGCTTTCAAGCTCTTCTAGTATTACTTCATTATTTATTTTTTCCTAGGAAACTTAACATTTTATTAAGATTTCAAGCATGTTGGAATTGTGTTCGATTTATCCTGTTGATATGTATCCAAAGTTCTGTCCCATTCCTCAGTGCTATTAATATACATATTTTTTCTCTAGTTTCTTGCTCTGTATACCAGAAATGACTAATTATCTGATCTCTCAAAAGAACTGGCTCATTATTATCAATTCTATTTTCTTTTCTTTTCTTTGGAAACTAAGGCTGACGTGCAGTGGCACGAACGGCTCCTTGCAACCTCAGCCTCCCAGGTTCAAGCAATTCTCCTGCCTCAGCCTCCCAAGTAGCTGGGATTACAGGCACATGCCACCCGCCTGGCTAATGTTTGTATTTTTAGTAGAGATGGGGTTTCACCGTTTTGGCCAGGCTGGTCTCGAACTTCTGACCTCTGGTGATCTGCCTGCCCCAACCTCCCAAAGTGTTGGGATTATAGGCAGTAGCCACCGCACCGGCTCTAATTTTTTTCTTTATATCTATCTTTGATTAGATAGTGGAATACTTAGCTGTCATGCTTGTTTAATTACAAACACATTTAAGAGTATGCAGCTTTCTTTTAAATTTGGTCACCTTCCATGGACAATGTGTATGTCATATTGGCATTGATATTAATTTCTTGATTGTCTGTAATACATTTTGATAACTCAATATCCTGACTTATTTAAATTTGTGAGGTTGTTTGGGTTTCCTATTTTATATTTACAGATGTTAATTTCTAGTTTGATCCATTTTATCACAGTATACAGCCTATTAACCTTTTAATGTAAAATTTGTTAAAAATGTTTGCTTGCTAGTTTGGCCAACTTTTGCAAATATATGAAGGAAAAGAATAGCTATATGGAAAGCATTTAAAAAAAATTTATATATGGTCCTTTACAAGTTTATAGACAAAGTTAAATATACAAAGTGAGTATTCCTGAAATAAGATAACCATTAAAGTTAATTGTAATAGCTAATAAACCAGTAACACGAAGTCTTTACTTCGGAGCAGCCTTTTTGCCGTGCGCTTTCATGTATTATCTTGTTAATCATTGTGAAGCCCTATTAAGTAGGTACTAATATTAACTCTTTTTAAAGATTAAGAAAACGAAAGCTCAAAAACTTGTATCCAGAAACTAAACTGGACATTTAACAGATGTTTGTGTGTGTGCTTGTGTGTGTGTGTGTTTCAGGGATTTTTATAAAGAACAAAAGTATATCTTTCTTACTTGTTGGAGGCCGAAAGTGTGAGAGTTGTGATCAGCTCAGTATACCACTGGAGGCTATATGCGTAAACAGCAAACTATTCTCATAAATGCAGGATGCTGGCAAGCTAACAACTGTGTCCACTGCCCAGAAGGAATGCTGAGGGCAGTCATGCCCCAAGCGCAAGTGTTTCTGGTGATTAGGCATAATTGAAGCCTGTTAGCAATGATGCGAACCTGTGATCAGTTAAGCAGCTGACCAATCATTACCTCCTCCTCCCTGCTCTTTCTACCCAATAAATACAAAGGGCGGTAGCAGCTCAGGGGCTGCCTTTGCTCACTAGAAGCAGGGAGCTCTCTTCTTCTTCTTCTCCCTGGCCCTTTCCTTAAAATAGTTTCTTTTGTTTTTTGTTATCATTTCTATGTTCGCCCCTTCATTCAGTCTCATAATGACAGTCTCAGGCGGAAACAGTAACTGCTGTAATGAGGGTCTCAAGTAGTAACAGTGGCAGTCTGCCACACTTAATGATATACAGGATGGTCTTCTTTGTTTCTAGCACACAGCTCTGTGCTTGCAACATTGGGATTCCCAGTAAATGAAATTCATTGTAAATTATTAAATGTTTGGTGGAATTTTTTTTTCCATTATAGCCTTGTCTCTTCATATAAGATAATCTGTACGTTTATATGACATTCAAACTTTTCTTTCATATTCTTCATAATAGTATAAGACTGTGATTTTGTTGATTTTACTCTTTAGGAATCTCTTGTTCTGTTCAGAAGAATGCCAACACTTTTCTTGTATAACCTGTTGCCCTCAAGTCTTTGATAGTTAGGAAATGACTTGTCATTCTGTAATAATAGTGTCACCTGAGAACTGTCAAAAATTGAAAGATTATACCTAGAATGAATTGATCAGTCAATTGCCATATTAAAAAATTGATTATTCTTATTAGTCAATAATGTCTACAAAATCCAGTTCAGGAAAATAAATGCAATATAAAAGAAATGATAGATGTCTGAAAATGTAAAAGTAAGTAGCCAAAGGCCTAACTAGATTACTTGAATGTGAATACTTCCTGCAGTGATGAAATAGGCAAAAGCAATAATGTTGGTAGCATTTCGGGGCATTGATGGAGGGATATTGTTCTATACAGAGACTTTGTTTCTAGGGGAAACAAAGATAGTCATTAATAAATCAGAACCACTTCTAACCATCAGATTGTCACATTAAAGGCAAATTAACCTGTATGAGTCATCATTCCGGGGACTCATTTTTGATAAAACAGTGAAGTAGGCCGGGGCGTGGTGGCTCAAGCCCTGTAATCACAGCACTTTGGGAGGCCGAGACAGAGGATCACGAGGTCAGGAGATAGAGACCATTCCTGGCTAACATGGTGAAACCCCGTCTCTACTAAAAAATAACAAAAAACTAGTCTGGGCGAGGTGGCGGGCGCTGTAGTCCCAGCTTACTCAGGAGGCTGAGGCAGGAGAATGGCGTAAACCCGGGAGGCAGAGCTTGCAGTGAGCTGAGGATTCCGGCCCTATCACATCCAGCCTGGGCGACAGAGCGAGACTCCATCTCAAAAAAAAAAAAAAAAAAAAAAAAACCAATGAAGTGACATCATTTCTAGAATGTGGCATTATAATTTAGGAAGTCAGGGAAAATTTGGTAGATTTTTTAAAAGGCAATAAAATAAGATTTGTTGTAATTTTTAGCTTCCAAACATTCACTTAACAGAAATTACTCACTGCCTGAGCATGCAAGATGGATGAAACTTCATTAAAGCAAGCTGAAGGAAAAAGTTAAGCTGCCTTCTGGAGGGATAAATCAATGTTACTCATCCTTATAAGCTGGACACTTAATTCTGTGGACCTGACAGATACTTAGAACATAAAGTTGACTCCAGGGGGTCCAGTGCAGTGAGTGCTTGTGAGTCTGATGAGTTATAAGGCCTAGTGTTCAATTTCCTGCAGATTCTCCTGAGCAACAGGTAAACCCATCAGTTGTGATTGGTGGCTCTGGCATATGGAAACACAATTTCCATTTAAGTATTGCCTTTTGAAAGGAAAGTCTGTATATTAAAGAATAAAATCACTTCAGTTAAAACAGGATAATGGAATGCAAAATGTATCCATTTAGTTGTCCAAAATTAAAAATGTTGCTCTCCAACAATATTTGTAAAACAAAGTCATTAAAAATTACAAACCTAATGCCTATGAAATTATTTTGGAATGCAGACATGGAACAAAGCTAAGAAGAAAAGATACTTAGCTGATGTTCTTAATATTGCCTGTCAATTATCATAATTGCTTCATTTAAAAACATTTTATTCAGCTATCTCTATTTTACTATGTGCAAGATATGCCATAGATACGCAGATAGTAGATATTCCCAGTGTTCTTTATTCCTCTGTATGGACCCACATTTCCATCTGCCAACTTATTCCTCCTGTCTAAAAGACTTCCTGTAACATTTCTTGCAATGCAAGTCTGCTGGTGGTGAATTCTTTTAGCTTTTGTATGTTTTCAAAATTTTCAATACCCCTTCATTTCTAAAAGATATTTTGCTGGGTATAGAATTCTAAGATAACAGTATTTTTCTTTGAGTATTTAAAGATGTTACTCCATTGTTTTGTGGCCTACATTGTTTGTGATGAGAAGTGTGCTGTCATTTTTAATCCTTATTCTTTTATATATAATTTTTTTTCCTTTGGTTGATTTTAATATTTCTTCCTGGCTTTAAGCAATTTTTTTGGTGGTGTTTTATGTTTTCTTTGTGCTTGGGTACATTGAGCTTCTTGAACACGTGGGTTTATACTTATTTCATCATATTTGGACTATTTTCTGCCATATTTCTTTAAATAGTTTCCAGCAGCTGTCCCGTTTCTTTGGAGATGCCAGTTAACATGTATATTAGGCCATTTAAAGTAGTTCCCCAGATCACTAAGTCCTGTTCATAATTTGTTAGTATATTTTCTCCTTGTTTCACTGTAAACACAGGATTTGTTGCTTATTCTACAGGATTACTTTTCCTTCTGCAGTATCTATATTAATCTCATTCAGTTCACTTTTTTCTTCTTTCATACTTTCCATATCTAGAAGTTTGATTTGAGTAATTTTTTGATATTCTATATCTCATGTTCTGTCTTTCCTTTAACTTTTTTGAGCGTGTGAAATATAGTTAAATAATAACTCTTAATTTTCTTGTCTGCTATCTGTGTAATTTTAGGGTTTGGTTTTATCCAGTTTTATCATCTGTGTAATTTCAGTATTTGGTTTCATTGTTTCATTTTTTTTCTTCATTATGAGCAGTACTTTCTGCTTTCTTTGCATACCTAGTAATTTTGCGTCATTGTGAGTTTTATCTTGATTGACTACCAGTTACTGTGAGTTTTATCTTGTTGGAAGCTGGGTATGTTGTGTTTCTGTAGATCAACCTTCTCCAACCATTTTGGCACCAGTGATGGGCTTCATGGAAGACAAGTTTTCCACAGATGGGGTTTGGGGAGTGATTTCAGTGTGATTAAAGTGCATGACATTTATTGTGTACTTTGTTTCTATTATTGTTACATAATTGCCATAATTTAGGATCAGTGGGAAACTCGAGCTTGTTTTCCTGCAACTAGATGATCCCATGTAGTGGTGATGGGAGACAGTGACAGATCATCAAGCATTAGATTCTCATAAGGAGCATGTAACCTAGATCCTCGCATACTCAGTTCACAATAGGGTTCACGCTCCTATGAGAATCTAATGCTGCTGCTCGTCTGACAGGAGGCAGAGCTCAGGTGGTAATACAAGCAATGGGGAACAGCTATAAATATAGATGAAGCTTTGCTCATTCTCCACTAGTCACCCCTACTGTGCGGCCCAGTTCCTAACAGGTCATAAGCGGGTACTGGTCTGTGGCCTGGGGTTGAAGACTCCTGCTGTAGATAGTATTCTTGAGCTTTATTTTGTTATACAGTTAAATTACTTGGAAACATTTTGATCTTTCAGAGGCTTATTTTAGCTTTTTTTCAGGTGAGATCATAGCAGCATTAAATCTTGGACTTATTTTTTCCACTTTTGAGACAATACCCATCCCATAACTCTTCTCAGTGCCTATGAATTATGAGGTTTTCCTGCTAACTGATGAGAACAAGAACTATTCCTGCCCTATGCAAACTTCAGGGATTATTCTTTGTAATGCAGAGTTTCTCAACCTTAGAACTATTGACATTTATGGGCTGGATAATTGCTTCTGGAGTTTAGGGGACTGTCCTGTATACGATCAAATGTTTGGGAGCATCCCTGGCCTCAGTACAGTAGGTGGCGGTAACATCCTTTAAATTGTGACGATCAAAAAATGTCTCCGGATATTGCCAATGGCTCCAAGCGAGTACAGTTGCCCTCAGTTAAGAGCCACTGCTCTAATCCTTTCTGGTAGTTTTCTCATATGCATGCCATGGCTAAGGACTTTGCTCAGGACTCAAGGGAGACCTCCTACAGATCTCCCAAATTCTGTATCTGGCACCCTTTCCTCTTCTTTGTCTTCACTGAGAACTTTAGTCAGTTGACCTCTCTGGATTCTCAGCTCTGTTTTCTCAACTCGAGACCACTGAGTTTTGCCTGTGTTTCTTTTTTGCCATCACAGCCTGGAAACTCTAGGCTGTAATGCTGGGGCAGTCATAGGCTCACATTGTTTCCTGTCTCTCCGTGATGTCTGTCCTTTGTTGCTTGATGTCCAGCATCTTTGAAAACTATTGTTTCTTATTCTTTATTTTTATGTATTTTTAGTTTTAGTTTTTTTCAGGCAGATCCCTGTTAACCTCATCTTGGTCCTCATCCTTATTTTCGAAAGGTACTTTTGCTGGATGCACAATTCTGGACTGGCTATTATTTTTTTCTAAGCACTTTGAAAGTATTTGAACTGTCTTCTGATGTCCACTGGTGCTGTTAATCAGCTGTCAGTCAGTTTTCTTCTTTCCTTTCTGATGATATGTCTTTTTTGCTCTGAGTACTTTTAAGATCTTCTCTTTGCCTTTGCCATTTTGCAGTTCTGCTGTGATGTATTAAGCATAGGTTTCTTTTTATCTTTCCTGGTTCCTAAAGGATATATTGGGCTTCCTGAACCTGTAGAGTCTTTCTCTCATCAGTTCTCAAAAATTTGCAGCCATTATCTTCGCAGGTATTTTATCATCTTGATATTGTTTATTTTTTCCCCTTTAAAACTCTTGTTGTATGCAAAAAGCATGAACCACGAAGGGAAAAAACATAAATTGAGCTCATTAAAATTAGAGTCCTTTATTGAGCAAAAATCACCAAGAAGGAGAGTGAAAGGGCAAGCTACCAAAAGGGAGAATGTATTTCTAGCACATATAACTGATAAAGACTGGGGTCCAGTATATTATAAATAGTTCTTACAAATTAATAAGAAAAAGATGCAGTAGAAAAACATGCAAATATCTTGAGGGGGCATTTCCCAAAGAGACACACGTGCCCAATAAACACAAATCGGCTTCAGTCTCATTCATTTCAAGACAAATGGACATTTCAACCACAGGAAATACCACTATACACTTGAATGGCCAAATTTAGACTAATAATGTAAAATGTTTGGGATCATGTTAGAAAGCTAGAAGAACTCACATTGTTAGTAGAAGTATAATTGAAAAACACTACTAATGTTGAATGTACTTACTATATACCCATGACCCAGGCATTGTACTCTTAAATATACTTAAATAACATCGTGTGTGTTTGTGTGTGTGTGTGTGTATATATATATATATATATATATATATATATGCATCAAAAGATATGAAACATTTATGGCAGCATTATTTATACTAGCCAAGAACTGAAAACAACCCAGATGCCCCTCAAAGGCATAATGGGTAAAGAAACTGTAAGATATTTGTATGTTGAAATACTATATAACAATGAAAAATGAATTCCTTCTACCATGGATGAATTTCACTAGCTTAATATTAGGGAAAAATGAATACACACTTATAATTCTAATTATATGCTTTTCAAATAAAGGGAAAGATTGACACTTTGGGGAATATAGAGGGCATGATGACTAGGAAGGAGCNTTGTTGGAAGCTGGGTATGTTGTGTTTCTGTAGATCAACCTTCTCCAACCATTTTGGCACCAGTGATGGGCTTCATGGAAGACAAGTTTTTCCACAGATGGGGGTTTGGGGAGTGATTTCAGTGTGATTAAAGTGCATGACATTTATTGTGTACTTTGTTTCTATTATTGTTACATAATTGCCATAATTTAGGATCAGTGGGAAACTCGAGCTTGTTTTCCTGCAACTAGATGATCCCATGTAGTGGTGATGGGAGACAGTGACAGATCATCAAGCATTAGATTCTCATAAGGAGCATGTAACCTAGATCCTCGCATACTCAGTTCACAATAGGGTTCACGCTCCTATGAGAATCTAATGCTGCTGCTCGTCTGACAGGAGGCAGAGCTCAGGTGGTAATACAAGCAATGGGGGAACAGCTATAAATATAGATGAAGCTTTGCTCATTCTCCACTAGTCACCCCCTACTGTGCGGCCCAGTTCCTAACAGGTCATAAGCGGGTACTGGTCTGTGGCCTGGGGTTGAAGACTCCTGCTGTAGATAGTATTCTTGAGCTTTATTTTGTTATACAGTTAAATTACTTGGAAACATTTTGATCTTTCAGAGGCTTATTTTTAGCTTTTTTTCAGGTGAGATCATAGCAGCATTAAATCTTGGACTTATTTTTTCCACTTTTGAGACAATACCCATCCCATAACTCTTCTCAGTGCCTATGAATTATGAGGTTTTCCTGCTAACTGATGAGAACAAGAACTATTCCTGCCCTATGCAAACTTCAGGGATTATTCTTTGTAATGCAGAGTTTCTCAACCTTAGAACTATTGACATTTATGGGCTGGATAATTGCTTCTGGAGTTTAGGGGACTGTCCTGTATACGATCAAATGTTTGGGAGCATCCCTGGCCTCAGTACAGTAGGTGGCGGTAACATCCTTTAAATTGTGACGATCAAAAAATGTCTCCGGATATTGCCAATGGCTCCAAGCGAGTACAGTTGCCCTCAGTTAAGAGCCACTGCTCTAATCCTTTCTGGTAGTTTTCTCATATGCATGCCATGGCTAAGGACTTTGCTCAGGACTCAAGGGAGACCTCCTACAGATCTCCCAAATTCTGTATCTGGCACCCTTTCCTCTTCTTTGTCTTCACTGAGAACTTTAGTCAGTTGACCTCTCTGGATTCTCAGCTCTGTTTTCTCAACTCGAGACCACTGAGTTTTGCCTGTGTTTCTTTTTTGCCATCACAGCCTGGAAACTCTAGGCTGTAATGCTGGGGC
This sequence comes from Rhinopithecus bieti, assembly GCF_001698545.2. Classification (NCBI taxonomy): domain Eukaryota; kingdom Metazoa; phylum Chordata; class Mammalia; order Primates; family Cercopithecidae; genus Rhinopithecus; species Rhinopithecus bieti. The sequence goes on from NW_016823660.1 coordinate 1,742,346, forward strand.
AGTCATAGGCTCACATTGTTTCCTGTCTCTCCGTGATGTCTGTCCTTTGTTGCTTGATGTCCAGCATCTTTGAAAACTATTGTTTCTTATTCTTTATTTTATGTATTTTAGTTTTAGTTTTTTTCAGGCAGATCCCTGTTAACCTCATCTTGGTCCTCATCCTTATTTTCGAAAGGTACTTTTGCTGGATGCACAATTCTGGACTGGCTATTATTTTTTTCTAAGCACTTTGAAAGTATTTGAACTGTCTTCTGATGTCCACTGGTGCTGTTAATCAGCTGTCAGTCAGTTTTCTTCTTTCCTTTCTGATGATATGTCTTTTTTGCTCTGAGTACTTTTAAGATCTTCTCTTTGCCTTTGCCATTTTGCAGTTCTGCTGTGATGTATTAAGCATAGGTTTCTTTTATCTTTCCTGGTTCCTAAAGGATATATTGGGCTTCCTGAACCTGTAGAGTCTTTCTCTCATCAGTTCTCAAAATTTGCAGCCATTATCTTCGCAGGTATTTTATCATCTTGATATTGTTTATTTTTTCCCCTTTAAAACTCTTGTTGTATGCAAAAGCATGAACCACGAAGGGAAAAAACATAAATTGAGCTCATTAAAATTAGAGTCCTTTATTGAGCAAAATCACCAAGAAGGAGAGTGAAAGGGCAAGCTACCAAAAGGGAGAATGTATTTCTAGCACATATAACTGATAAAGACTGGGGTCCAGTATATTATAAATAGTTCTTACAAATTAATAAGAAAAGATGCAGTAGAAAACATGCAAATATCTTGAGGGGCATTTCCCAAAGAGACACACGTGCCCAATAAACACAAATCGGCTTCAGTCTCATTCATTTCAAGACAAATGGACATTTCAACCACAGGAAATACCACTATACACTTGAATGGCCAAATTTAGACTAATAATGTAAAATGTTTGGGATCATGTTAGAAAGCTAGAAGAACTCACATTGTTAGTAGAAGTATAATTGAAAACACTACTAATGTTGAATGTACTTACTATATACCCATGACCCAGGCATTGTACTCTTAAATATACTTAAATAACATCGTGTGTGTTTGTGTGTGTGTGTGTGTATATATATATATATATATATATATATATATGCATCAAAAGATATGAAACATTTATGGCAGCATTATTTATACTAGCCAAGAACTGAAAACAACCCAGATGCCCCTCAAAGGCATAATGGGTAAAGAAACTGTAAGATATTTGTATGTTGAAATACTATATAACAATGAAAATGAATTCCTTCTACCATGGATGAATTTCACTAGCTTAATATTAGGGAAAATGAATACACACTTATAATTCTAATTATATGCTTTTCAAATAAAGGGAAAGATTGACACTTTGGGGAATATAGAGGGCATGATGACTAGGAAGGAGCGTAAGTGGGGGCCACTGGCGTTTGGTTAATGTTGTATTTCTTGTTTTGGGGATATTTATTTGGGCATATTCATTTTGAAATTTTATACTATACACTTACGATTTGTACTTTTGTATATATGTTATAGTCAATTCAAAAGTTTGATTAAAAACAGACACTATTTATTTGCCATTTTAGAGCTTCTGTTTCAGTAGACAGCAAATATTAACCATATAAACAAAAACTGCACATATGATTATAAATTATGGACATGTATGAAGGCAAAGAACAAGGTGCTCTGGGATTGAGTCACGAGGGGATCTGCTTTTATGTAATGTTTTGGCCAGACCTCTATGAGAAAGAGTTATTCAAGTTGAGTGAGGAGGAGGGCAGTGTAAGATAAGGTTGGAGAGGCATGCAGGACTTTTAGGACATCCTGGAGAGTTTGGTCATCCCAAGATCGATGGGCAACTTTAGAAGGGTTATTAAGGGGTAGTTATGTGATTTAAGTTTTAAAAATAATCACTCTGGCTACACTGTGAATTGTGGACTTGAAAATGGGCCAGAGTTGAATGCTGCTGAACCATTTAAAGACTACTGGAGTGCTCCGGGCAAAAATGATGGCATCCATGATCTAGACCAGGGACCTGTCAGCTTTTTATGTAAAAAGTATGTGTTCTACCTGCTAAACTTTGCCATTGTAGCATGACAGCAGCCATAGACAATGGATAAATGAATGAGTATGGGCTGTGTTCCAGTAAAACTTGATTTACAAAACAGATCTTGTAGTTTACCAGTCTCTGATCTAAAGTGGAGAAAAGAAAACCTTTAGGTGTATTTTGGAAGTGGGTTTAATAGGATATGCACCAGGTGCAGTGGCTCATGCCTGTAATCTCAGCACTTTGGGAGTCCAAGGCGAGTGAATCAAGAAGTCAGGAGTTCAAGGCCAGCCTGAGCAAAATGATGAAACCCCGTCTCTACTAAAAATACAAAAAACTAGCCAGGCGTGGTGGCGGGCACCTGTAATCCCAGCTACTCGGAGGCTGAGGCAGAGAATTGCTTGAACCTGGGAGGTGGAGGTTGCAGTAAGCCGAGATTGCACCACTGCACTACAGCCTGGGCGACAGGGTGAGACTCTGTCTAAAATTTAAAAAAAAAATTAAAAATTAGCTGGGCATTGGGGCATGCATTTGTAATCCTGGCTACTCAGGAGGCTGGAGAATTAGGATCGCTTGAGCCTAGGCGTTGAGGTTGTAGTGAGCTATGATCCCACCACTGAACTCTAGCCTGCATAACAGAGCAAGACCTTGTGTCTAAAAAAATGTTTTTTAAAAATAGAATATATATTGGATGTTGAGAATGTCAGTAAGAGGAGAGGATTCAAGGATGGCGTGAGTAATTTATGAATAGTGGTGTGGCTTATTAGGGGTCAAGTTCGTTGAAAGTCCAAAACCCACTCATCTAAAATAGTGAATTGTGACATGTCAAAGTTCTGGCGTTCTTTTCATCTTTGGTATAGAATTACTTTTATTTTTTTATACACATAGTAGTCACCAATTGCACAAACAGTTAAAGTGAGGAAAAAAAAAAGAATCTATCATATTGATCATCATTGTGTTTTCTGCTAGTAGCAGAAAAAATAGTAGGAAATAACAAAATACAGGATATTCTCAGACTGTCATTGACAATGCATCTTTAGCCCTCATGTTCTCCTTTCCTCCAAAAGTAACATCCCCCGCACTCTTACCACAAATTGCTACCTTTTTAAGGATAAACCAGAGAGTGTACATATAATCTTAGAGGAGATTATTTACATATATCAGTGACACTGGGGACAGAGGTGACTGCTAAGTAGAGCTGCCATCTGCTCTCTGGACAGGCACTGTTTTCCATTCCATTTGTGGAAGAGGTACCTGTTCAAGTAATTGCATTATTACCACTACTATGTCAGAACCGTAATACTGTTTGGATTTTCCTTATAGTTAGATGTGTTTGAGATTGTATATGTTATGTGTATATATACATAATATAAGTATATATATAAGTGTATATATTTACTTATTTAAATCAACCTTTGAATATTACAGGCTTTGCTCTCTGTACATGATACTGTGGCTCAGAAGAATTACGACCCTGTGTTGCCTCCTATGCCTGAAGATATTGATGATGAGGAAGACTCAGTAAAAATAATCCGTCTGGTCAAAAATAGAGAACCACTGGTGAGTTTTGGTGCTCAGATATGAGTAGATATCATGATAGGGCCAAATCTGATGGTGCATACCGTGTATAACTCTCTTTAAAATGTGCTTCCTCTGTGTTCTCAAACTTTAAAAGAAATGGAATATTGATGTCTAAAGAACATGCTTTTGAAAAATGAAAATGAAGCCCAATAAAATAATAGACATTTTATTGGCTACATTTAAATAGCAATGATTTTGAAAATATAACCTGTTGACATTTATGAAAGAAAGTGTAACATGTACCAAGCATGGCTGATTTCAGATTAAATGGTACAACTTAAAAAAATTGCTTTTGTCTATGGGAATGCAACTTTAAGTTATTTTATATACTTAATTCAATTGCTTTTTAAATTTAAACTAATTTACAGCAGGTTCAACAAAACTTTTGAGAAGTCTCAGTGAAGTAAACATCTAATTTCTTTGATAAACATCTTTTGAATATCTTATTTGATCAGGAGGCGTGGAACTTAAATTTGTTTAATTTAATTTAATCTTATTTTATGTTTAAGTAGCTCTATTTTTAAAAATAAAAAAAAGCTTAATATAGAAAAATAGAACCTCTAATGGCAGTAAAGAAATTTCCAAAATTATTTGTTAGCTATTCCTTAAATAAAGTATTAAGATTCAAAATGTCATTTTAAATATTGGAATATGAAATCAAATGAATAGAATTACTTGTCTTGACATTTTTCTCATTCAAATGTATAGTTAGTGTATTATCTTTGCAATTATTGTTAAGGTAAAGTAAGATTATTGAGTGAGCAGATTTAAAGTGTAAAAATTATACTACCCAGAAAAATAGAAAGTACTTTCAACAGATTTGTTATTTAACATCAGTCAAATGACATTTGTTAGTTTGGGGAGATTGTTGGAGAAGTCACAGGACTGTCAAAGCGAAATGAAAAACACACAGAGAGAAGATTAAGAGTCAAAGATATCTTTAGGAGAATGAGCCCTAGTCATGAGAATCAGAAGTAGGCAAAGTGCTGGAAGCTAAGCTGAAATAAAATTCTAGCAAGTGGATGGTCAGGAAATGCTTGACAAGTGATTCACGAGGAAAGGCTGCAACATTTGGCAACCAAGGGGTAGGTTACCAGTGTTATCTAAAAATGCAGTTTTGTTTATTGGGATCCATAATGTGGTGACATGAACACAGCTTGCATTAGATGACCTAAGTGGGAGTTGGGATTCTGTCACTTTGCCCTGTATCCTATAGAGCAAACCACTCACCATCTCAGCCTCAGGTTCCTTATCAGAAAATCAGGAAATGTACCTCTTTGCAAGTGTTTTTGAACATCAGCTAAGATATAACGTGTTTGGAATGGTTTATGAGTTCTGAAGCATTATGCAAACATGATGTAAATATTAGAATATATTCTATCTAATATTTAAAAAATATTAGAATTTATAATCTATTTAATATTTAAAAGATAAAAGCTAAGTTGCATCTGCTCAAGGAGAGAATGGTTACCTCGGAGAACAGGCTGTGAACACAGGTCATGTGGGTATTAGATAATGGATAGGAAAAAGGGTGATCACTTGAGGGGCAAGATCCCTTGAAAATGAAATTCTGTTTGTTGGTGAGTAGATTTTGATCCTAAATTCTCAGTGTTACTTGCATGGGCTGTCCTCTTGCTTCTTTGAGAACAGTGGTTCTCAGATTTTGGTATTGGAAGAATGACCTGAGATGCCTATGTAAAATGCAGATATCTGGGCTGAATCCCAAGGAATTTATATCAGGAGAGTTTTCTTGGTGCCTGGGAATCTTGGTTTTAAAAAGTGTTTCAGATGTTCTTTGTGCAAGTTTTTGGTAGATCACACTTTAAAACACTTATTTCAAGGGCTCAACCTGAAATTCACTGTGTCACCTACTTGAGGAGACCTTGCAATGTTGGCAGTTTATAGGAAATAAATAAAATAATTTTTTTTTTTTGCTTTTGAGACGGAGTCTCACTCTGTTGCCAGGCTGGAGTGCAGTGGTGCGATCACGGCTCACTGCAACCTCCGTTTCCTGGGTTCAAGCAATTCTATAGGAGATAAATTTTTTGTTTAAGGAAATCATGATAACCCAGTAAGCAGTCCCTTTTTATAAACCATTTTACAGAATTAATAATTAAGAAAAATCTAACCGGAATTTATTTTTTCAATCTAACTTGAAATTCTCCATACTCTATTTTTATTTTATTTTATTTTATTTTTTATTTTTTTTTTGAGACGGAGTCTCGCTCTGTCGCCCGGGCTGGAGTGCAGTGGCCGGATCTCAGCTCACTGCAAGCTCCGCCTCCCGGGTTTACGCCATTCTCCTGCCTCAGCCTCCCAAGTAGCTGGGACTACAGGCGCCCGCCACCTCGCCCGGCTAGTTTTTTGTATTTTTTAGTAGAGACGGGGTTTCACCGTGTTCGCCAGGATGGTCTCGATCTCCTGACCTCGTGATCCGCCCGTCTCGGCCTCCCAAAGTGCTGGGATTACAGGCTTGAGCCACCGCGCCCGGCCCATACTCTATTTTTAAAACAAAATCACGTATAATAAATTCAAAATAATTATGTAGGAAAATATGTAATTTTAAAAATATTAGATCCAATTTTAATTTATTTTGCATTTGCAGACTATGCCATAGGATTGATGACTTTTGTACAGTATCACATGTAATGTACTCTGTGTTTTTGAGATTTGATCTTATTTTCACGCAAATATATTGCACTGGGAATACATCAAACAATTGTGGTAAGAGAGGTTTGGAAAGCAGTATGGAAATAGAAGTCTTCAAGAATGAAGGGTTCAAAGTGAAGATTGATTCAAGTGGTAGTATCATGTAGAAAGCGAGAGATTGTTCTTCAAGTCTGTAGTTTACCCCCCAAGCAAAGTGGAATCAGGGGATAGCAAGAAGATTCTATCAGGGCACTTATCTCTGTCTATAATGAGACCCTTATGCGTTGGAGTGCTTTGCGTTATCTGCACATTCCAGAAGTGATTTTATCCTGCCCATGGCTTTCAGAAGCATCTGTGTGCCAGAGACTCCCAAGGTTATTTCTCTTCCAGTCTTTTCTTCTAATCTTTAAATTCATATATCCATCTGTCTATTCGTTATCTCCATTTGGTGGTCTAATAGACATCTCAATTTTCACATATCCAAAAATAAACTGCCAATCTTTGTCCCCAAATCTGTTTCACCCTTGTCTTAACCCCTTTTAGTTGATGGCAATTCCATCCTCCCAGCTGCTCAGCCACAAGACGTTGAGCCTATCTTTAATCCCTCTCTTTCTTTTGCATTCCATAGGCAATCCACTGGGAAATCCTTTAGACTCTACCAATAATATATCCAGATCCCCTTTCATCACCTCTACTCCTGCCAGTCAGATCCATGCCACCATCATCTTTCCCTTGAATTATTGTTCAGAGTGAGCATCCCAAATCTGAAGATCTGAAATCCAAAATGTACCAAAATCTGAAACATTCTGAGTGCAGACATGAGCTCCAAGGAAGTGGTCATTGGAGCCTTTTGGATTTCATATTTTTGGATTTGGGATGCTCAACTGATAAGAATGCAAATATGCCCAAATCTGAAAAAAATATGTGGGATCTGAAACACTTCTGGTCTAAGCGTTTCAGACAAGGAATCCCCAACCTGTATTAACCTCTCATTAATTTTATTGCTTTAGCCCTTGCCATCCTTCACTCTTAACACAGTGGGTGGAGTGGTCCTCCTAGATTGTGCCCCTCCTGCTGTTCACAACCTTGCATGTTCCCTCTTTCATTTGGAGTAAAGCCCAGTCTCCTCACAGTGACTCATAAAGCACATAAGCTGACTCCCTTCTGCCTTTGACCTCATCTCCTCTTGCTGCTCGTCTTCTACTGGGCTCCAGCCACACTGGTTACCTTGCTCTCCCTTGAACATTTCATTCATAGCCCCCTTGGCACCTTTGCACTGGCTGTGTCTTCTGTTCGTTCCCATTGGCTAACTTCTTCACCTCCGTCCAGTCTTTGTTCACTCAGATGTCATCTTCTCAGTGAGTCCTGTGTCTTTGCATTGTCTTTCCTCCGCTTGCCCTGGCATCCTGGTCTTCTGTTTCCTCCCCTACATCCCCTCACACCCGCACAGTGGGTATAATACCACCTGATAGGGTTTGGGTCTGTGTCCCCACCCAAACCTCATCTTGTAGCTCCCATAAAAACCACGTGTTGTGGGAGGGACCTGGTGGGAGATAATTGAATCATAGGAGCAGGTCTTTCCCATGCTGTTCTTGTGATAGTGAATAAGTGTCATGAGATCTGATGGTTTTAAAAACGGGAGTTTCCCTGCCAACCTCGCTCTTTGCCTGCTGCCATCCATGTAAAATGTGACTTGCTCCTCCTTTCCTTCCACCATGATTGTGAGGCCTCCCCAGTTACATGGAACTGTAAGTCCGTTAAACCTTCCTTTCATAAATTGCCCAGTCTCAGGCATGTCTTTATCAGCAGTGTGAAGACAGACTAATACACCACCCTCTAACATACTGTATAATGTATGTAATTATTCTATCTCTTGTTTATTGTCTTGTCTCCCCCATTGGGATGAGAAAGCAGACATTTTTTTCTTTTTCATCAGTTTATTATAAGCCCTTAGAACAGTGCCTTGCACAGAGTAAGTTCTCAATAAACATTGGTTAACTTCATTGAATACGAAAAAGTCAAAGGAACTAGCATTAAGCACAACAAACAGGTTGTAGCCCTATACTGAAAACAGTGCAGTCCATAGTACAGAGAGATACTGGTTCCACTTAACTAACTCTGTGTTACAAACCATGGTGGTATGTTGTGGCCAAAACAATATTATTTTGGGAGTTGATGAGCTCATCTGGGAGGTTCTCACTTGGAGTTCCTCTTACATACAGTCAGATGGTGGTGGCTGGAGTCAACTGAGGGCTCCTTCATTTACACAACTGTTACCTGGGCTTGGAGCTGTAAGGTTTGGGGCTGGCCAAGTATCTCTTTCTCTAAGTGTTATCTTTACTTGGCTAGCTTGGGGTTCCTCACAGCATAGCAGTGGTCATGATTTCTTACATGGCAGTGAGATTCCCATAGAGCAAGTGTCTCAAGAGGCCCGAGTGGCAGCTACAGATCTTCTTATAGCCTTTGAAGCCTCAAAACCATTTTTACCACTTAATGTGGGAATAGGGCATGCACATACAAGGAGGGAAGGAATTGGTGATCCCCCTTTTAGAGACAATCTCCTACAGGAGTAATGAACTCATGGACAGAATGAACTTATGAACAAAAGCTTATGGAAAGATAGAGGTTAAGCAGTATTGGATGATAATTAAGATGAATAATTGTGTCTCTGGTCAGATTGCCTTAAACAAGTCCTGACTTTTCCATATGCTAGTTGTCTGATCTTAGACAAATTACAGCCATTTAATATTCAATTTCTCATCCAGAAACTATGGATAAGTAAACTTAGATTACTAGGCTTTTCTGCCATTGGGCATATTTGGTGGGAAAATTTGAGACATGTCATTAAGGAAAATGAAAGTTGATTTAATCAAACTAATTAGTTGTATTGGGAATATTACATATCCAGTCATTTTGGAAACAAGTTAGAACTTGAAATAAAAGCAGAAAATACCAGTAATTGGTGAGTCTAAGCTTTGTGACCGTGGAGAGATGCTCATTCAAGTCTTTGGCCTTGAATGCAAGCATAGGCGATGAAAAATGCCGTAAAATGCCTGTCACTTAATTCTTTGATTTTTTTTTTTACTATTATTAGCTATGTATCTGATAGTTATGTATGAAGGATACTTATTACAGATGGACTCTTACTTTGTTTACATGTCTGTTCTTTAATGATATAAATGTGTTTATTGACAAACTTGAGAAAAATTTCACTTCTTTAGGATGAATTCTGCCATCACCGAAAAGCTTGCCTTTTTAGCAGTATTATGCAGTGTTGGATGGCATTGCAAAACCAATGCCAGATTCTTAAAAGGAAAGTCATGGAAAGGCTTTCAAAGTAACCACTTGTGCCTGTTGTTCTTACAAAGCAGCAGTCAATTTGCTTCTGAATATCTGTAAGTGAAGAATTTTTGACTTCTTTTTGAGACCGTTTCCTAATCTTATGCCAATACTTCTATTTGCACTAGGTACAATCCTAGTTGACTAAAACCATGGAGTAAGAGCTCTTTCTTCTAATCATTTGTCTTAGACTTAGGCAACAAATATAACTAATTTCTGGGTTTTAACTTTTTTCTTTTTATAATTATCACCAAGCTTTTAAAAAATATTTTTAAATTATTTTTTGCTATGATAACTGAATATGATAGAAGGATCACTGAACTAACTAAAAGTCAAATGATCTGGGTTTTAGTTTTCTAACATATAGAATCTTTTGTCTATTAGTGTAATTGTCATTATTCCACTTTCTTGATGCAGTACTATAAAGATAAAAGAATGAAGAGTTGCTTTAAAAGGGTAAAACCAAACAACATTCAAATACAAGGTATTTTATAATGAAAAGAAGATATGTTTATTTTACACAGTTTTGAAGAGGTTGAAGATTTCAAAATCCTTAAATTGGGCTGAAACCTTTCAATGCTATGTAGATAGAATATCCTCTAGTCATGAGAATAGACATTGTAAGACAAATGGCATGATGTCTATTTTTCCTGCCTCATTTTTTTTTTAGTTGTTTTCTCTTTTTTCAGATGAATGTCCTTATTTCCTTCCTTTTTCTAACACCCAGTACACACATTTACCCACAAATGCTCTTTTGTTTTTGTCTTAAAAGGGAGCTACCATTAAGAAGGATGAGCAGACTGGGGCAATCACTGTGGCCAGAATCATGAGAGGAGGAGCTGCAGATAGAAGTGGTGAGACTTTGAATGTTAACCAAGTACAGACTAATCATGTGTTTTGTGTGTAGCATTTCCAATAGATAACTAAGAGGATAACAATCTTTGGATCTAATACAGCAAAACAAATAATAAGATACTTTTCTCTGTGTTGAAATGTGAGAGCCTATTTAAATAAATGATAGATAAACATTACTCTACGGTCTTCTTGTACACAAGCATCCAAAGCTATATTAAAACTTGTGGGCTGGGCACGGGGCTCACGCCTGTAATCTCAGCACTTTGGGAGACCAAGGCGGGTGGAACATGAAGTCAGGAGATCAAGACCATCCTGGCTAACACAGTGAAACCCTGTCTCTACTAAAAATGCCAAAAAAAAAAAAAAGCGGGGCATGGTGGTATGCACCTGTAGTCCCCAGCTACTTCGGAGGCTGAGGCAGGAGAATTGCCTGAACCCAGGAGGCGGAGGTTGCAGTGAGCTGAGATCGCGCCACTGCACTCCAGCCTGGGTGACAGAGCGAGACTCTGTCTCAAAAAAAAAAAAAAAAATCTTGTTTCTGTGTTTCTCAATTGAAAAGTACTGCTAAGAGCATGCAGCCTTTAAGATAAATAAAAATTATTTTATTAGTATATCAGTAATGTGCATTTCTAGACAAAGACCAAGCTGCTGTTACCATTTCTTGGCCAGCATTACTATGTTGCGGTCTTTGAATCACTGCTATGGAGAGGCGTAGAGACTGAAACCTGAGACATGTGAAGGTCTCCTTTCCAGTCGTTAAATGTATTAACGGAACCTAACAATGCTTTAATTATGGAAACAACTGCAAGTTACAGTTTCTGTTGTGGGTAACACTGCTAATTTACCAGATCTCGTATTTCTCAGGTCTTATTCACGTTGGTGATGAGCTTAGGGAAGTGAACGGGATACCAGTGGAGGATAAAAGGCCTGAGGAAATAATACAGATTTTGGTAAGCTGTAAATTTCTTTTAAAGGTACAATAAAAATAAAATTGAATCACTGTATTTCAGACTTTTAGACTTGATTTGACATAGACACAATTTGTATTAAGCAGTGCAGAGTTCGAACCCCCGCTCCATCACTTAATCCCTGTGTGTCCTTGGAAAATACCTTAATCTATTCATGCCTCAGTGTTTTCATTTACAAAATGAGAATAAGAGGTAGCTATCCATGTGGAGTGTTTTGAGGATTGAATGAGGGAGTATATATAAAGAGTTTTAGGGCCGGGAGCAGTGGCTTATGCCTGTAATCCCAGCACTTTGGGAGGCTCAGACAGGTGGATCACCTGAGTTCAGGAGCTCAAGACCAGCTGGGCCAACATGATGAAACCCATCTCTACTAAAGATACAAAACAAAATTAGCTGCACATGGTGGCAGGCGCCCGCAGTCCCAGCTACTTGGGAGCCTGAGGCAGGAGAATCGCTTGAACCCAGGAGATGGAGGTTGCAGTGAGTCGAGATCGCGCCACTGCACTCCAGCCTGGGCAACACAGCAAGACTTTGTCTCAACAACAAAAAAAAGAATTTAGTACCTGTCCCAAGTCTGTACTTAGCAGATGACATCTACCCTGTGGCTGATGATGCATTTATCTTTATCTTCCTCCCATCGACGCCATCATATTCTACGCTGTGGATCATAGCAATACAAATTAGTCAAACTGATTTATGATGTCTTTTGATATCTGACACTTGAATACAATTATTTTATGCCTTGGCAATATTAATTCTAAAGTTCATTCATAAGATAAAAGGAAGGGAAACTCTCTCTTTTATGTATGAAAACATACTGAAACCTATACCAACTAGAAGAGGTTTGAGTGTGTCTCAAAAACAGATCTCCGTAGATACGAAAATTTAGTATATGGTTAAGGTGGCATTTAAAATCAGTGGGAAAACTGGAACATTTCATAAATGGTATCAGGTTAATGACTCAGAAAAAATAAGGTCAATCCTTGTTTTATACAATATGTAAAAATAAATTCCCAACAAATTAAATATTTAAATGCAAAAAAATCACAGAAATTGCCCAATAAAATGTAATATACAAGTTTTATAAGTATGAGGTAGAAAATACTTTTAACCTTGATATGAAAGTCAAATAGAAAATAACAGATGTGTCTACTAGAATTCAAAACTTTCTTTATAGAAAAAAGGTGCCATAAAGAAACATCAAAGACAAATGAGATTGTACAAAAAATATTTTCAATATATATAATAAAAGGCTAATATTTCAAAATATATACAGAGATGATAAAAATCAATAAGAAAAACATTTACAGAAAAATCAGCAATGCATATGAACAAATACTTTACAAAAGAAAACATGGATGTCTGGAAAGCATCAGGTTCCTTGAGATTGGAAATCTTGATGATGCCTAGAGTTGGTCAGGGTGTAGGAAAATAGGTATATTTATATGATTTGGGGATGAGATAAGTTATTAGTAGAACTTTTTGAGATCTGAAACTACCAAAATTTCAAATGTGCATACCCTTTAATCAAGAAATTCAACTATTGGAAATTAGTTCTCAAGCAATAATTTGGTAAATGTGTGTAAACAAAACATTTCAAAAATATTTGGATACTACCAAGAAAGTTGCGTTGATCAAATAATCATTCATCCATATGCTAGATTATTGTGAGGCAATCACAGTGAGAGGTAGACCTATATGGCTCAGCAGTAATAGTAATAAGAATTGAGTCCTTAATAAATGACACTGTTATAAGGACCACAGATCCATTAAAAAAAACACACACACATACACAAACTAGAAAAATGAGGAGATTATAGAGCAAATTTTGTTTTCTCTCTACCAATGTAATTCAGTATTACAGTATGAGAATTCTTTATAAGATTTGTGAGTGCCTTTTACGGTAAGCAATAGCAATGATATTACCATTTTGAAATAAATCAACCCTTTATAAAATTCTATTATTTAAACTGTCAGAATCCCATTTTACTTCAGTTACTGTGTTGCACTAGAGCTGCCTTCTTAAGGCTCGCCAGAGCTGACTGTATGATGCACCATTTCCCAACTCAGCTTTCAGCAACTGCATGCTGGCGGATTGAAATTGGCTATAGTGAAAGTATTTATACCATGGAAATTGACAGACAGTACACATCAGAGCTTTTTTTTTTTTTCTTTTTAAACAAATGGAGTCCTGGTTTACCAGCACACCACAGATAGTGAGCCTCAGAAAGATATGTCTTGCCCTACTCCTCTTCCTTTCATATCTTTCAAATGTGCCAACTATTGAGTGCTTTTATGGAGCTTACAAATGAGCAGGAGTAACATATCTTATGAAATAATTGCATAAATAATTAAATTTGGCTACAATAAATGCTAAAAAGAGAGAGACAGAAAATGACATGAGAGTATATTTAAAGAGAGATCATATCTAAGATAAGAAAAATTTGTGGGTGCTGGTATTTATTTTAATGAAGTTAGAATAGATACTCAGTCTTTTCATCTTGCAATTAATCTATTACATTTGATATTTTACTGACTAACCAGAATGCAATAGATATGAATGTTCTTTTTTTCTTTTCTGATGGGCATTGCCCCTAATTGAATCATATATTTATAATGGCACTACTGACATTATAGGTGTTTTGTCCCCCAAAACATGGATGCTGATGCTTAGATGTAACTGCCTGAAACTTGTACATTATTATTATTATTATTATTTTAAAGGCAGCATCTTGCTCTGTCACCTAGACTGGAGTGCAGTGGTGCAATCACAGCTCACTGCAGCCTTGAACTCCTGGGCTCAAGAGGGCTTAGCCTCATCACCATACTTGGCTAATTTTTAAAATTTTTTTTGTGGAGACAGGGGTTTAGCTATATTGCCCAGGCTGGTCTTGAACTCCTGGGCTTAGGTGATTCTGCCACCTTGCCTCCCAAAACACTGGAATTACAGGCACAAGCCACTGCACCCAACCCTCTAGACATTATCTACTCTAGTCATTGAATACTGTGTTTATTTTATTTAAGTCATTGTGCATATTTTGTGTGTTTCTATTTCGAAGAAACTTGGATGGGAATGTATTTACTGACACCTTAAAAGTATGCAGGAAGTAAAAGTGGATTTAGGAGTTAATGTTTTTTAACTTATTCTACAAACTTCAGAGCTTTCTTTCTCACATTACAGGAATTTCTACAAAAATAGTTTCCTCCGTTTAGTCTATCTAAGAGTAGAAACCCCAAGCTTGTAAATTTTCAGATGCATTTCACTTTCTACCTATTTTACCTTACTCTTCCTTGGGTCTGGTTTTCTTACAACTCCTTCTTTCATCTGATACCAGGCTCAGTCTCAGGGAGCAATTACATTTAAGATTATACCCGGCATCAAAGAGGAGACACCATCAAAAGAAGGCAAGGTAATTATTGCTTGAAAACATTTTTTTGTGCGTGGGAGGGAAGTCATGTTTTTCCATCCAGCACATATCCACTTTGTCATAACATATCTCTTTCAATATTCCAGTTTTAAAATTACTGTGTTTGGAGTCGGAGTTAGGAGAATATAGGCCATTTCACCTTTATTTTTTATCTTTATTCATCTTTAATGAAACTTTTCTTCCAGATGTTTATCAAAGCCCTCTTTGACTATAATCCTAATGAGGATAAGGCAATTCCATGTAAGGAAGCTGGGCTTTCTTTCAAAAAGGGAGATATTCTTCAGATTATGAGCCAAGATGATGCAACTTGGTGGCAAGCGAAACACGAAGGTGATGCCAACCCCAGGGCAGGCTTGATCCCCTCAAAGCATTTCCAGGAAAGGTGAGCTGCTGGTACATAAGAATGGCTTTTCTCCAGCTGACCTTTTGTTCTCTGCAAAATATCATTCTAGCATTGATGTGATAAAATATGCTATAAAACCTTGCCTTAGAATTTTTTATCCCTTGGGTTTGGATTTCTGTTTTGTCTAACTAAGTATGATGAATGACCAAAAATAATATGACAGTACTGGGTCATATTAGATTTTTGTTATGAAGCAAATGGAAAATAGCACATTAATATCTTGAAACCATGTTGATATGAAAGGTGGAAAAAGAAAAAAAAAGACCAGTAGTTTTGGAGGGAGGGAAGATAATTTACAAAAATTTGAAAGTGGGCGATTTGTTTCTTAATTTGAATCGGTTGCATTACATTCATTTTTTTCTCTAACCTTTAAGTTTTTTCTTAAGACTAAATATTTTGATGTTGTATTCACCTCAGACCTGTGCTGAAAACTGATAGGCATGTTGACCTTGTTTCTCCCAGGAGACTGGCTCTGAGACGACCAGAAATATTGGTTCAGCCCCTGAAAGTTTCCAACAGGAAATCATGTAAGTTTGTTAATAAGAATGCAGAGTAACCAAACCCCGATGTTTATTTTTGACTATTAGAGCAGGTGCTCATGGCAGAATAAAGGGTCCTATTACCCTAGCAATAACTTTGGGATCATCAATTCTCAGGAACAAACAAATATGAGATTCATATTTGGAATATTAACATGAATCTTTTGAGGAAAGTGGTGGTTGAGGTTGTTAATAATAAATCCATGACTCACTCATTAAGAAAGGAACTAACTACTACTACTGTCTTTGATTTCCAAATATAGGTATTTTATTAAATGTAACCTAAGATATAGCTCTTATTTCTTCAAAGCCAGGAGGTTTGGGTTAGGTATTTCTTGGTAAAGATTAGGGAGAAAAAAAAATCTACCATTTTGTTGGGTACGAAAGCAGTTGTGCTCAAGACCAATTGTTCTTAATTCCTTTCTTATCCCCAGATCATAATACTTCTGACCTTTAGCCTATCCCTTTGGAGTTATCACCAGACTAAAAGAAAATGAGAGAAAGACAAAGGATGGCTACCGTATGATTACTGAAAAACATAGTGTGCATTTAAGTACTTTTTTTCTCTTTCAGCCTAACCTTCTGTCAGCTTTTCTTTACTTCCCACCACCCACCTCTTCAAGTCCACATCCCATAAATTCCCTATGTCACCTCCCCTAGATGTTTCATGGTTCTAGGTATTTTAAGAGAAAAAAACCAACCCTTTGTTTTCAGCATAGAAATTGTACATTCGACAGCGGAATGACCAAATAAATGGCCCTGGAATTTTACACCAACATCTGTTTTTAGTATTGTTGCATTTTTCACATCTCCTGTGATTTCTGTCAGTTTGCAGAAGCATATAGCCCAGGAATCACATTAGAAGAGAGCCAAATTGTAGTCGAGTATAAATCTCACAAATCTCACAAGCAGTCAAATGCTTGAAGTGGAGCACTGATTCAAAAGCCTGCTTGTCCTTGCTGCATTAAGTCCAGGCACAAGGAAAAAAATCCTTGTCACAGAATGCTACACGTCTTCTGATGTGAGGAAGCTTAAAGCTTTCATGAGAACATTGCATTGTTCTTAAGCGAGATGACTTTTCACTGGCCAACTCACCAACAGAAAGGAGCTTTGAGACTCCTTACCTGACTTGCTCTTAAAGGGATTTTAAAATAGGAGGCTTACACATTTCTAATATATTTGGTATATGTAGGATAAGATATGTGTCACTGAAAGATGAAATAAATGTAATTATACTTGAATCTGGATCCATACTCAACTCTGTTTGAGTCCCAGGCAACTTAGAAATTTACAGTTTGATATTATTATGAATTTTCATTGATTGAAAATTTTTGATAAGTGTATATGTGTTTCTTTAAAAGAACTATACAAAAGGGATATAGTGCTTTTTAATAGCTCTTTCAAACTGGTTTCTGTATAGATGCATATGAAGGTGAGGGGTATGTGTGTGTGTGTGTTTGTGTGTGTCTATGTAGAAGTATTAATTGTAACAGAGTCCTTTTGTCTGTTGATTTGCATAATTTCTTTTTTATGTTAATACTCCAATATGTGGATCTGATAAATATTTATTCTAGCATTTATCTTTACTGAAATGTCCTCATTTGAATAATTTTGTTTTTTTTTTTTTACCTTTTCTGCCTCTTGAATACCATTCAGAAATGTTTGCTGGTCCGCCCCTCTTTCTTCTCTCTCTCTCTCTTTTTTGTTAAGCTAGATTTTGATTCACTGAGAGATGCATTATTTGTTTTTATATATGTTATTTATTTTCAAATAAATCTGGTCAAAATTACCCTTATTAAATAATAAACATATAACAGATATGGCCTTGTTCAGAGAGACAATATATTTCTGTGACAATTAAATAGGAAGCTAATGTCTTTATTCTCAAAGAATTGAAATTCTACTTGAAATTTCCTTGAATATTGTCTCACATAAAGTTAAAAGTTATGCATAAATCATTGTATTGATTCTGAACATTTTAAATGGCATTTAAAAGCACTTTAACCTATCTTTTGGTGATGATTCTTTACATGACTAAAACTTGTAAAGGCCATCTGATCCACTGCTTTCTGGACTTCAGTATTTGGTACTTAGGGTTTTGGAATAGGAAACTTACGTTATCTTGCCCTTTGCTGAATTATAGGAAAATGCTGTGAAGAAAAACAACAAGTTGATATAAAATCTTTTATTTTATGATTTTGAATATTAATGGATAGGGTT
>NW_016823660.1:1763150-1829196 GCF_001698545.2 Rhinopithecus bieti
TTTTTTTTTTTTTTTTTTTTTTTTTTTTTTTTTTGTTCTAATTAGTTCTTGAACTCTCTCTAGAGAGTGGCTATAAACTCTAGCCCTGCCCTGATGCAGGGGAGGTGGTCATGGCTGTCTGCAGTGTGCCTTTCATGGGATACTTCTTTCTCTTGGTGGAAGGCCTAATGCCTAAGTGTCCACCTGTGACCAGATGTCCTCTCTCACAGGGACTTGATTATATTGACAGACACTCTTGGGGCTCTTGTCTGACCTGTTTCCAGTTTATTCCTACCAAGATAGCCACCCTCTAGGAATGCCCTGACCAGGAAAACCTGTAGATTCAGGTGTGTCGGGCAGGTGAGACACAGAGGAGGCAACATGAAATAGCAGGGGTGCATGAAATAGCAGAGGCAGTGTATTACTCACAGATCCCGGAGAGGAGGGCAGCATGCCTCACAGGGCCAACAGGAGGAGGTCTGGGACACAGACTCAACCAGTGTGTGAGAAGTTTCTGGGACACAGACTCAACCAGTGTGTGAGGAGCAAGAGAGATGGGGGACCAAAGCCTTCACTGTGGTCCAGGGCATTATCCAAGCAAGTTTTCCTTCTGGGAGTTCTAAATAGTGGGTCTAAAGAAAGCAGGCATGAGTTCCGTGGAGTTATGCTGTGACTGAGAGCTGGTCCCTACAGCATAATTGCAAGGTCCATGTGGGGTGTAGGGGTCACGGAGTGAGTCACATATGCTGTATCTGTATGTCCCATAGTGAGATGGTCACCAGCAAACAGTTGTATAAGGCAGATTTCTGGATGGGCTGCCTTGAGGAAGTCAGACCAGGCAGAGAGCTTGAAGCTATGTCAAGGGCAACTAAGACCTGTTTCTGATATGAGAAAGTTAAGCCTGGATTCACAATGGATGCCAAAGCAACATAAAATTATGAGAATTTACTATAGGGTTCTTTCTTATCTGAAAAAAATGGAGATTATAGTACTGGCCTCGTAGACTGTTGGGGAATTAAATAAGTTTGTGTATTGTAGTATACACAGAACAGTGCTTTCCACATAGTAATAATCGTGTGACTATCCCAACTCTCTTCTGAGATGAGCGTTTTGTTTATTTTTTCCCCTTTGTTCAAACTTGCTAAGAAATTCTGTTCCTTTCATTTTCTTACTGGATGTTCATTAAGCATAATACTTGCTACCGAATATATGTGTGGGGTTATATCAGTAATATAAAAATATCGTTCCCTACTTAAAAATTTTATGGAGAAACATTCTCTTGCAAATTTATACAGCATATTCATGACATTTTATTAGAATGTGAAATATATACTATATGTGATATAAATTACAGATTTTTTGTGGATTGGCATTAGTGTTTTAATTTTTTGTTGGTTTTTGTGGTATGGCTTTTATCATTTGATTTCCATGGCACTAAATCTTTAATCGAGGGTGTAGTATTTAATCTATCCCATTGGTCTTATAAAAAATAGACTCTGTGTTTAGCAACCCACTTTATAATGGGAGTACCTGAGATTTTAAAGTGACTCATCTGATGTCCATCACGCCTAGCTGTTTGCCTAAGCCGCATCATATAGTTTATTTCTTGTTTTCTAACAATTTGTTTTAGATGCACATGACAGGTCAGAGTTACTAAGACATATGCATAAATAAAGTCACAACTTGGGTGATTCAAAGCACGAGCCTGAATAATTATAATGATTTGCTTGTGATATTTCTAATACTGATCAAACCAAGCCAACATAGTTTAAGGATCCATAGGTATTTGAAAAATAAAAATACAATGGTATACACTTTCCTGGAAGTGTTTTCTTTGGCCGCTATTCTGTAGCTTGGATGGACGAGGGGAGAACTGTTCTGATCACTCCTATTTGCTCTGAGGTCATGTAGTGAAATGCGTTTTACCTTAACTCATAGTTAGATTTCCCTCTGTAATATTGCCAGTACTTTTTCCACCCTTAACTGAAAGCGAGTCTCTGAAGTCATATTTAACTTTTAAATTGCTATTTTATTAGTAATTTAGGAACTGTTTAGGATTACTTTCTAAAATACCTTTCATCAGATAATACAGACAATAAAAATAAATGATTCTGCATAACTCATTTGATATGTGTATTACATTGATAATTGTCAGGTTATTGTGAAATTTACAGGGTATTTAGATATGTTAAGGACAAAATTTGTTGTTTCTAATATCCTTTCTTCTTTCCACTATTTTTATCAAGAAATTTAAGCATTGAGCAGATTGATTTACAAACAAAACTGTTCTATGAAAATAAATATAATCCCCTTAATGAAGACATTATTTTGAAAGAAATTCTGAAGGTTTTGTTCTGGTTATTTTCCCATTTGGTTATTTGATAAGCTATGTAAGGACTATGTTTTGACAACTTAAGTGTATGCATTCTTTTTAAAACAAGCCTGTAGTGCAGCCTAAAATGTAGTTTTGCATAAATTCTATGTATTTGTTGACTGATAATTTTGAAACATTTAAAATACGTTTGTTTTCTCCTTTGGCTTTTCTAAGATGAGGAAACAGTTGAGTGTGGTAGGTGGATTTTTTTTTCTTTGGGTGCAACGTCTTCCTATTCTAATTGTATTTTCTGTACATTTAATCATTTCCTTTCTCATTTTCTTTGTGCTTCTCAGAGGAAATTAAAGGTACATGTGTAAGTTACCCTGCATAGTCTAGTAATTTTATTTAGTGCACATATATGTAGGATTAAATTGAATATAACAAGCAACTTATAAATGTACTCTGTTGTACATCCAAACATCCATCGTGAAGTTACAATACCAAAAATTGTGGTTGGACTTTGTTTTAGAAAAAAATATAAATTTTTTTTTTTTTTTTTTTTTTGCTTTATGGAGCAGAAACATAGAATGTAATCTGAAATAATACATTATATTTTTATTCTGTCAGTAGTCTTAAATGTGAATGAAATAAACAGTATTATTCAAATGTATTGACAGACTTATTTTGATGTAGGATCTAGGGGCACCTCAATTATTTGATTTCTGTGCAGTCTATGCTGCTAGTTCCACAAGAAAGAGGCCTAAAATAATAAGTACCCCACTACTTAAATAAAGTTTTTAAGATACGTATAGCCTAGTATTCATGTGACTTCAAAATACTAGCTCATTGCTTACTTTACAAATGTTTTTATCGGTTCTTTACAAAAATAGCAATAACGTTCTCCTGTTACTTCCCAAAATGAAATCTCTTCTTATCAATAGAAAGGCCGTATTTTCATCTTAATCTTTTGTCTAATCCAGTGAGCCAAAATTAGTGCTGTATTTTACCTATTATCTAACAGCCTGATTTACAAAAATAAATTTCCTTTGAGGGATCCGATGGCATTATTTTCTTAACTTTAAAAATATAGATCAGGCACGGTGGCTCACGCCTGTAATCCCAGCACTTTGGGAGACCAAGGTGGGCAGATCACCTGAGGTCAGGAGTTCGAGATCAGCCTGACCAATATGGCAAAACCTTGTCTCTACTAAAAGTACAAAAATTAGCCAGCGTGGTGGTGCACGCCTGTAATCCCAGCTACTCAGGAGGCTGAGGCAGGAGAATCGCTTGAACTCAGGAGGCGGAGGTTGCAGTGAGCTGAGATTGTACCATTGCACTACAGCCTGGGAAACAGAGCAAGACTCTGTCAAAAAAAAAAAAAAAAAAGAAAGAAAGAGAGAGAAAGAAGAAAGAGAGAAAGAGAGAAAGAAAGAAAGGATAGGAAAGAAAGAAAGAAGGAAGGAAGGAGGAGAGAGAGAGAGAGAGAGAGAGAGAAAGAGAAAGAAAGAAAGAAAATATAAACCTCTCAGACAAGTCTCGTATAATTTTCTTGAACCTGGATCAAGAAACCACCGAAGAAAGTAGGGGGAATTAAAAAACACACACACACACAAAACCCTGCATGATATTTCAAAATGTCACTTTAAACTTAAATATAAAACAAACTGTTTTATGTTTAAGAATGGCATTGCAAGGGCTGTTGTATGCTGTGCTTTACCTAATTGTTTTAGGTGGATTTTTTTTTTTTTTTTTTTTGCATCTGCGGCTGGCCTTCTAACTGTTCTGCTTTATTTCTTGGCTTTTGTTCTGTATGCTTTTACACTCCATCCAGAAGATGCTGACTATGCTGGTAACAACAGTGGAACCTATATAGGTGAGCACTTGGCCACGGAGGAGGATCTCTTTCTTTCTGTTGCTTTCCTCGAAGTCATTACATCGTTTTATCTGAAATGAGCGCATTTGCACGCGCATGCTCTGAGATTCAGTGGGGGTGGCACACACCTTCACGTTACCCAGGCTCAATGGGCTGGACACAAAGGGTTTCCTAGTGTGCTTTGGTTATTATATTCCAGAAATGTTCCAGATGCCCTATCTTTATATTAATCTAATTTATATTTTTGATGTAAGATAATATAATTATATAATTTTTGATAGAGAATGAAAAAGCATCCTATTGGCACTAAGCAATTTTACACAATTAATGGCATCTGGACTTTTCTAATTACCTAGTTCATTGTGAATTAATCAACACTTCTAAACAACCTTTTTCTTCCCAACAACTTTCTGCTTATTTGTTGTTGTTGTTGTTTTTGAGATGGAGTCTCACTCTGTCACCCAGGTTTGAGTGCAGTGGCATAGTCTCGAGTCACTGCAACCTTTGCCTCCTGGGTTCAAGTGATTCTCCTGTCTCAGCCTCCTGAGTAGCTGAGATTACAGGCACCCACCACCACATCTGGCTCATTTTTGTATTTTTAGTAGAGACAGGGTTTCGCAATGTTGGCCAGGCCGGTCTCAAACTCTTAACCTCAAGCTATCTGCCCGCCTTGGCTTCCCAAAATGCTGGAATTACAAGTGTGAGCCACCATGCCCGGCCACTTTTTGCTTATGTTTTCTTATGATTTCTTATTCCCACAGGCCCCTCCTAAGTAAACATTGACTGAACAGCCCCAAATATAAGTAAGCCTTATGACCAACTTTCTAATCTGTATTGGCAGGAAAAATTTCTAGTTTGCAGATGCCAAGGGTTGTTATACACAAAAATATTTAGAAATTGCTCAAAGCATTAAAATGATCTTCCCTAATGTTTTACCTTCAGACTTTCCCACTCTTGCCACATCCAGGCATCATGACAAACTCTCTGCTTTTAGTAGTGAGAGGGAGTGAATCGTGTAGAGACACACTTTTATTATTATTATTTTTTGAGACAGGGTCTGGCTCTGTCACCCAGTATGGAGTGCAATGGCATGATCTCGACTCTGCAACCTCCGCCTCCCAGGCTCAAACCATCCTCCCACCTCAGCCTACCAAGTAGCTGGGACTACAGGCCTGCACCACCATGGCCAGCTAATTTT
This sequence comes from Rhinopithecus bieti, assembly GCF_001698545.2. Classification (NCBI taxonomy): domain Eukaryota; kingdom Metazoa; phylum Chordata; class Mammalia; order Primates; family Cercopithecidae; genus Rhinopithecus; species Rhinopithecus bieti. The sequence goes on from NW_016823660.1 coordinate 1,768,518, forward strand.
TTTGTATTTTTGGTAGACGGGGTTTCACCATGTTGCCCAGGCTGCTCTCAAACTCCTGAGCTCTAGCAATCCACCTGCCTCGGTCTCCCAAAGTGCTGAGATTATAGGCATGAGCCACCATGCCCAGCCAGAAACACATGTAGAGATCAGCTGCTTCAGCTCTCTTATTTTAAGATTAATAATTATGTATGATGATAATATCTCCTGGTTATTGAAGAAATGCACCAGAGACTGTATTTGGTATTTACTGTGCATTCTCTCTAATACTGTGAGGTTAGTGGTATTGTATTTATTTTAAGAAAAAGAAACAAAGGTCGAGAAAGTTTACAGTATTTACCTGAGGACTCAAAGATGGTAAATGGAGCATCCTGAAGTCACATCCCCATCTACAGAGACAGAATATTTGTGCTGTATCTTTTACAATTGCTGCCTTTTGATTTTTCATTTTACAAAACAAACTAGAAAACCCTTTCCAGATATATGGAGTATTTCAATTTCTAGGCTAGAGAAAATCTACTAAGTAAGAATTGAATGATGAAAGACATTTTATTAAAATTGTATTCTTTACTCATTTCAGAATAATATAGTGTGCCAGATACCCGGTACATCCATTAACACCTCCCCCTACATCACCAGAAACTGTAATGGCTTAAAACAGCAAGCATTTATTCTCTTGATACTGTGGTCAGCAATGTGGTTCTTCTGGCCTGGGTCAACTTGGTGGATCTGTTCAGTCTGGGGTCTTGGCTGGGGTCTGGTTGGTTTGGGGGTGCTCAGGTCGGGGAGCTTGTTTGTGTTTCATGGAGCCTTTCACCTTTCGCAAAGCTAGGCTATGCAGTGATCTCAGAGTTCCAGAGAACAGCAAGAGAAAACAGTCTCCAGGACATAAATGCTCAGGAAGCCTCTTCTTGCATCAGATCTGCTAATGTCTCATTGGATGAAACAAGCCTCATGGCCAAGCCAGGGTTACTGTGGAAGGAGACCCCCTGAGAGCTTGGGTACAGGGAGGTGTGAAGATGTGGACGGCCATCACTGCACACTTCCATATCTCTCAAAAACAGAAAGAGTGGTACCTACTCCCTAACTTTAAGGGCTTATACGCAGTCAATCAGACAGTAGAGATTATAGAAAACTGCAGCGTAAAGCACTATCTGATGACTGTCACATAAAATGCTGTGATTCTGAAAAGGTGGTGATCATCTCAGCCTGAAGCAACCAGAGACCCAGTCCCACAAGAGAGGCCATAAGAGCTGGACACCAAGGTTTAGGTGTAATTCCAGGTAGTGTGGGGGATAAAGATAGAAGAGAATAGCATGAAAAGAGATGACTTGCAGAGCACTGGACATATTTAAGTTCGATGATATGTAGATGGTGGGCCTGGAAATTTAGTTTGGTACTGGATAATGTGAGATCATAAGTTTTAGGTTAAGTAATTTACACATTTATTAAAGTTTTGCCAGATTTTGGCACCCAGTGTTATTCTTTGTATGAAATTTCATCCAAAGAACAAAATATGGATTTTAAATCTGTGTCTGTCTTCTAGCATTTAGGAGTGTTGTAAAATGAGTATTTAATCAGTAAATATATTATACATTGATGTGCAAAAGCAAGGGGTGATCAGAAATGTGGGCTTCTTTAGAACACGTAAAGAAAATGAGTTCTGACAAAATGCCATTGAATTTGGCAATGCAAAATCACTGCTGACATCTGAGAAACATTGTCACCAGAAGCCAAATTGCAAGGTGTCACGGAGTGACAGAGCTGACAGCAGAGGAGGGATCACAGTTGAGTCCGAGGCAGTTTTTATAGTTGAGGATTGGAGTGCTGCAGTGGGAGAGAGGATGATCTCATTTTTATAGGCAGAGATGACTGAGCCAATGGTAAAGAATTGAATACCTGAAAAAGGAAATCATTAACTGTGGTTAACCGTTAAATGATTCAAAGCTTCAAAATAACTTTTCTTTCAAATATCTTTTGATTTTGTTTCCTTGTGACTTATTATTCCCATAACCCCTCTAAATAACCGTCGGCTGAACAGCCCCCAATATAATCAACTTATGATTAACTTTCTAAGGAAATCTCCAGTTTGGAGATGCCAAGGGATGTTATTAATACAAACAAAAGCAAGACTCCAGAAATTGTTACAGGCATTAAACTTATCTTCACCTACATTTCTCTTCTGACTTTCTCCCCACTGCTATGGACAGGTGTCCTGGTAAGTTCTCTGCTTTTAGTAGTGAGAGGTAATAGTCTAGAAACACAGTTTTAGAAATCAATTCCATTCGAGAAAAACGTCCAAATAAGACTAGATTGGGTGGAATTTAAGACTACGGCAGGGTTTAGATAAAAGAATTTGGCACTAGCAGGTGAAGTTAAGCATACAGATAACACACGGCCCAGCAAAATTATTTCTTTGGAAAAGGTGGTGAACTTTGTGCTTCCAAGAGACCATTCTACATCACCCAATTATAGAAGAAGGCAGGGGATCATCTAAGTAGAATGAGAATAGCATGAATCATGTAATAATTCATATCAAACTGGTGGCTCACAGACACTCTGGAGGAGAAGGACACTCAGGAGTTCAAGACCAGCCTGGCCAACATGACGAAACCCCATCTCTACTAAAAATACAAAAATTAGCTGGGCATGGTGGCGCATGCCTGTAATCCAAGTTACTCAGGAGGTTGAGGCAGGAGAATTGCTTGAACTTAGGAGGTGGAGGTTGTAGTGAACTGAGATCGCACCATTGTATTCCAACCTGGGCAACAGAGCCATACTCTGTCTCAAAATAATAATAATTAGCTGAGCTGTGTTATAACTGATTCCTTAATGGAGAGATTAAGAGCACTCCAGTTCATTGCAGTCCACACCATTCCTCATTACTTGCCAATTCCCAGACAGGTTGTCAGTTACCATTATCCTAACAGTTGTACTGGTGCTTGTGCTACAAGAGCAAAGTATTTCTTTGTATCCATATTCTCAACCATGGGGAAGTAAAGGTAACCCAAGAGTGTTTCTAGAAAAACGAGACAACATGTTTCTTCAAGGGCTGATATGCAAAATATATTCCTATTGGCAAATGGATAACTTAAGGTCTTTCTGCCTACCTGGCTTTGACAGGATTTTATGTTTTGTTTTGTTTTGTTTTTCTTTCTTTTTTTTGTGATGGAGTCTCGCTCTGTCTACAGGCTAGAGTGCAGTGGCGTGATCTTGGCTCACTGCAACCTCCGACTCCCTGGTTTAAGTGATTCTCCTGCCTCAGCCTCGCAAGTAGCTGGGATTATAAAGTACCAGCTTTTCACTCCTTTCAACTCTTGGTCTTAGAAAAAATAGTTTCATTTCCATCCTTGAGTATGGCAAAGGGAAAAATGTGGCCAGTGTGTTTTAGTATATGTGCATCATGACAGCATTTCTTTATGTCCTCCTGGTCTAAATACTTATTCTAATGTGTGCAAGAGACAACCACAAGGTTTGTGCACCTAGAAGTTCCTTGAGATAACCACCACGATAAGGAAACCTAGGAGGATACCTGAGAAGAGAGTCATACGATATAAAAGACTTTTAAAAGAATACGTCCTTCCACAGTGAAATAGTAGGACAGATAAATGAATAGTGTTGCTGATAAAAGTATCTTCTTTTATGGTAACACTTCAACTAATGATCAAAGATTTGACATTAGTTCTTTTGTAGAATAAGCAAGTTTGATCATAGTCTCCCATTTAAAAAAGAACATATTGCTAAAAAGTTACTTTGTTACAAATAGCTTGAGAAAATTGATTGTCTTGTGGAATTCTGTTTTTCCCGCAAAGCCAAATCCTAAAAATTCCTACAGATCTTATGTGGTTTTAAAACAAGGCCATAAGCAACATGCTAACATAAATGGCAAAGCTATTTTATGATAAACATATGTGTTTAGCAAACGTGTTAAAATGTTCTGTGACTTATTGTAATTGTGGGACTTTTTAGTAGTTTTCCTCCCCCTCCCACTTTTTTCCTCTTAACCACTTCTTAACCCCCCTTTTTTGGTTGGGTTATTCATCAGTCTTCTGTTAATTTGATGAGCTCTTCTTTTATTATGAATATTCATCCCTTCTCTGTTGCTCACATTTTCTTCTGGTCTTCTGGTTGTGTTTTAACTTTTTCTGTGCTATATTTTAGAGCATATAAGTATTTTTCTTTTCACAAATCTGTGAATCACTTCCTTTTGTCTTCTGTTTTCTTTTGTATTCCTCATACCAAAATTATTTAAAATAATTTAAAATTGTGGCCAGGCACGGTGGCTCATGCCTGTAATCCCAGCACTTTGGGAGGCTGAGGCGGGCAGATCACGAGGTCAGGAGATCGAGACTATCCTGGCTAACACGGTGAAACCCCGTCTCTACTAAAATACAAAATTAGCCAGGCGTGGTGGCGGGCGCCTGTAGTCCCAGCTACTCGGGAGGCTGAGGCAGGAGAATGGTGTGAACCCGGGAGGTGGAGCTAGGAGTGAGCTGAGATCGCATCACTGTACTCCAGCCTGGGCAATAGAACGAGACTCCATCTCAAAAAATAAAAATAAAAAAATAAAAATAACTTAAAATTGTATGTTTTCTTCCAAGTACTATATGCATTTGGTTGATGCAGATGACCGGCAACCCAAAGTGGGAGTCTCCTTTCCTCCCCTTCCTCCCCATTCCTGTGGCCTCTGTCGAGAGAGAACCACCTTAGCTCTGGTTGGCATTTTCTTCTGGTATTTATAGAATATAACTTTCTTATAATGCTATTTCTGGATTTTATTTAAAAAATATTTTTGAGTGCCTTTTACATTCTAGATGCTGTTCTGGGCACTGGAGTTTCAACAGAGATCAAAACAAACATCCTCCTTTTCTAGCACTTCTGTGTTGGGAGTAGGAGTGGAGACAGATTGCTGAATAATTTGTTAGATGGTAATAAAGTACTAAGAAGAAAAGTAACGTGGAAATGGAGATGGGGTGATGAGGGAGCTGAGAAAATGGGCGTTTCAAATTTAAATATGGTGGTCAAAGAAGGCCTCCCTGAGAAGGCCATGTTTGAGCAAAAACCCAAGTGAGCCTTGTTGGGAATAAGCATTCCAAACAGTGGTACAAGCATGTGCAAAGACCCTGAGACAGGATGCATGTGCACAGGCTGCCAACAACGTGTGCAAAGGCCCCAAGACAGGATGCAGGTGTACAGGCCCCCACAGTGTGTGCAAAGGCCCCGAGACAGGATGCATGTGAGCAGACCCTCCAACAGCGTGTACAAAGGCCCTGAGACAGGATGCATTGTGCATAACTGTGTGCAAAGGCCCTAAAGATGGGTCAAGAGACCAGAGTGACCAGAGCAGAGTGAATGGGGAGAGTGATAGGAATTGAAGTCGAGATAACGGAATGTTTGTGGGAGGAGGAACTTTGGCTCTTATACTCCAGATCATTGAAGGGCTCTAAGCAGAGCAGTAACATGAACTGCCTTCTCTTTGTAAGGGTCATGCTGGCAGAGCTGTTGGGAATGGATTTTGAGGGAGAAAGAGCAGGAGCAGGGAGCTCCTGTAGTCATTCAGGCAGGCAATGATTGTGGTTGGAAGCAGATGTTATCTATGGAGGTGGTGAGAAGATATCCCATTCTGGATATATTTTGATGGTAGAACTGAGAAGATTTCCTGACAAATTGGCGAACCAAGGATGGGTGTATGGTTTTTGGATTTAGTAGCTACAAAGAAGGAGTTACTATTTACTGAGATGGGAAAGACTGCAGAGGAGTAGGTTGGGCTGAGGAAAAGTTCAGGGATTCCACTTGGCATCCAAGTAGAGATCTATGACACTCCAAGATTTAAATACCAATTTGTATGATAATTATACTTTAAAACCATATTTAATAAGCTATCACTGATGTGAAAGTACACTATGTGGTATGATTCTTACTGACCTGTAACATACCCATTTCTTAGAGGTTAGCATGTTTATTAATGAAAGAGGTTTGGCTTTTATTATTAAAAGAAAGGAGAAAGCTCACTGGGCAATGTAAGTTGTATGTAGTTTGCATAAAATTTTGTAATAATCCAAGTGCAGTGGCGCACACCTGTAATCCCAACTACTCCAGACGCTGAGGCGAGAGGATCGCTTGAGGCCAGGAGTTCAAGGCTGCAGTGACCTACGATGCTGCCACTACAGCTTGGGTAACAGAGTGAGACCCTCTCTCTTAAAAAGAAATTAAATCATAGTAACAACATGAAGGTAAATTGCTAATATGCTGTAAATATGAATTGCTGAAATTTACACCATTTAAAGTTGAATCTCTGTAAGTCAGGGGCTGCCTGTATATAAAGATTGTCAAATCATGTATGTTTATGTATATACTTGCATATATACGAATTATTAGAAAAAATTCACTTCTTCTATAGGCTTTTGAAAATTTTGCTTAGCTTTGGTGGATGGCATGGAAGTTAGTTTATTTTTGGTTTTCCAGAACAGTGTGTTTGCTTCCAAAGTATAATTGCTTCTCGATGGTTGAACAGTCAGCATTAAAAATTCTCCTTTTTCCTATTGCAGTACAAAATAATCCATATGAAGAGTAATTTTTTTGTAACATTGATCAGATTTACAGACTGTTTTCCTCTGGCTAATTCATTATAGAAAACTTGTTCTAATCAATTCACAAAGCATCACTTATCATGCATCTCTTTTCTAACGTACTTTCTTACAAATAATTTCCTGAAAAGTCACTTTTTCTCACTTTTGCCCTTGCTCTGGAGTACTTCATACATTCCTTTAAAACACGATCAGTTTGGGGACTTAATGTAACTTAAGAGGGGTTTGCCATAAAGTTAAATGAAAATGAAACTGTCTGTTGTTATTTCTTTCAAATGTTATTATTTACCCACGTCTATTCCTAGGTGTTTTTTCCTAATCCTGTTTATTTCTGTCTGTCCTCCTATGTTGAAGCCACACTGATCTTCAACAAGTTATCTGCATGTTTTATAAATCCAGTAAAAATTCCCATTTATTCAATATTCAATCATTTTATTAAAGAATGTCATGCAAATTAAGTACAGCTGTGTCTAAATATTACTACCTTAATATTTTTCCAAAACATAATATTTATGCATAGAGAACATTTAGAAGCATTCTTTCAAAAGTGACACAGGTTCTTTCTTGAATACGAAAGAACACTGCATAATCTCAGCATGTCTGGAATACTACTTGGAAATATTTTTTCTGACAGAAAGAAACCATTTCTGCTTGGAGAATTTTAGGTTGCACGGACTCAACTGAGAAAACATATTAAAATTTCAAATCAATTTTTCTCTCTGTTCGGAACTATATTTTTATATACAATTTTACATATGCATAACTGTATTTTCTCATAATTTTGAAGAGATAAGTAAGAACTTATTTCTTTATTAGCTGGCTTACAAAAAACTAAATTCTCATATGGATTCTTCTCTCTCTTTTCTTATGGTGATGTTCTGTGCTGTACTTTAAAACAAATTGTCAGTGGTATCAGGAAAACTTTTAAAGACCTAAGTAATATTTTTCTTTGAAAATTGCAAATTGATATCTTGTATTAACTTTTGTGGTTTCATTAGGTACTTTGAGTTTCTATGTTTATTTTTAGCCTGAGATGAGCTGAAAGACTTAAGGGTGTTTATGGCATGTGAATATTTCTTTACATTTACTGAGAGCAACTTTGAACCTGCAACATTGCAGAGATGAATTTTCTAATAGTATGTTTGAAAGCCTTTTTCCCCTTTATCTACAAAATTAGCATGTGTATAGTTGGCTAATATAATCCATGAAAATGTTCATTTTTCTTTGGTGATTTTTTTCTGACATTGTTTTGTAAGATCAATATGGAAGCTAACTAACCTAGCCTCTTTAGATTTCAATACATCTAGATTTAGCATTTCTTCTCAGTTTAAACCTCCTCCCAAGATTTTTACTTGTTTGTTACTGTAAGATGTTCTTAATTATCCTCTGTAGTCTTTGGGATAATTTTATGATTGGCATATAATGAGAGCATCATTTTGATAATAATTTTCTATTAAGATCATGTTACTATGTTGGTTATGATTTGCACTATTACAACAGCACTGACATTGTATTCAAAATGTTTATATTAGTAGAAATGTTCAATGTTTTGTTGTCAGAAACCTAATATCGTATAATAATTTCCAGCTGCTTAGTTTTTATTAATGTCTCCATTTTAAAAAAAAAATCTTCTTAAGTTCACTTGTAGTAAATTTTTTTTCCCCTTATAGTTAAGGTACCTATTGAATCAGTTATTTGCTTGGTCAAAGGAATCTGATTTTAAGATGCAAAAAAATAACTTTCATACAATGATTTTAAAAGTCTTCTGATTAAAAAAATCTGCATTTTAATAATTTTAAGGTGAGAAAAAAATTTAAATGTTTATTTTTTTCCTCCGTTGAAAAAATTAAGCAGTTTTCTAGACTGTGTTTGCATCAAACAAATGTATTCCTTAAAACCTTAGGAACTTTGGAGTGGCTTCTTCTCTAAACCTCTATGAGTCAAGACTATTTCACGAAGACCTCTTTTCCCATGCTATAAACATGTATAACATTTAAACATATTAAAAACTTATTTTTAACATTAGAAATGCATACTATCTATTAGACCAGGTTGGTTATGTAAAAGAAATGTCATCAAAGATTGAAACTGTCCCATTTGAAAAATTGCAGGTGGTAATGTAATATTATTGATTTTCTTTGAGTTGACAGAAAGCCAAGTCCCATTTTCCCCTCATTCACATGTGGGATTTTTTGGAGGCTATTAGTGTGGGTGGTGAGTTGTCTTGACTTTGCTTGAGGGTCTTTTATGTTAATGGGCATGTTTGTAGCTAAAATGATCATGTATTTTTAATAAAATGCCATCTTAAAGGTCAACATTTTATTAAAAGTGAGATCATTAAAATGACAAATATTTACATTATTAAGTTTACATTGAAATTACATATTTGTGGGAGCCAAATAATACACTGATTTGTGATTTTAGAAAAGATTTTTTATCCATTTTATTTGGTTTGGTTTGGTTGTAAGTTTCAAAACCATAAGTACTTCTCTTTTTTTCATCGTTACCGCTTAGGTGAGACTTCTGCTTCTCTCTCTTCCTTGCCCTTAATCTTAACTTCTTATATTATATTCTCATTTTTTATACTTCTCCATGATTTTTGCTTTTGTTGCTTGCTTTATGCTTGAATTTTATGTGGCTATTCCTAACTATTGTTAATATACAAATTTGGTCTGTTACCATAATCACTGAAAAAGATAGATGATTAGAACTTGCCTCTGAGACATAACCAATGTGTATTTTGTGTTACATGCTGGTTACACAACTACATCTGCCAATACGGGTTTCATTTGTTTGTTTCTTCATATATTGTGAACTTTGTGTTTTTGTGTTTTCTTTTTCAAATTATAAATTTGAAATTATGTAGTTTTATGTAATGATATATTATAGTAATTTTGAAAAATATATAATATTATAGTAAGTTTGAAAAGTAGAACAAATTATTGTCCACAGCCCTCTCTACCTAACACAACCATTGTCTTTTAAAAAAATATGTTTTCTTCTATATTTCTGTATCCATAACAGTCTTTATGTTAGTAAAAAGGTAAAACTCATAGTGTGAGTATGATTATTGTATCCTGTCTGTTTTTTTCCATGTATTATATGAAATGCATTTCTAAGGTACTATGCAGTTTCATAATTTTAATAGTTTCAACTCCATTTCTTTGAGAAGGTGTTTTATAATTTCATCAATCATTTCCATGCTTCTGCATATCGTGGTTGCTTCCAGGTTTTTTAATTGTTAAAAAATATTGGCCAGCTGCGGTGGCATAAACCCGGGAGGCGGAGCTTGCAGTGAGCTGAGATAGTGCCACTGCACTCCAGCCTGGGCGACAGAGCGAGACTCCGTCTCAAAAAAAAAAGAAAAAAAAATATTGCTAACATTTGAAATTATAGCATAGGTAGTTATAATATGTATAATATGAAACTTATTTTAATAACAAATGATTCTTAATTTATGTATGTAAGCATTAAGATTAATACTCTATTGATGAATAATGTTTTACAAATGCAATATCGAGAAATAACTTTGAAAGCGACCAAATTGCAACTGCTCAAGTTTTAAAATTTTTTACTTAAGAGAAATTAGACTGACTGGAATACTTGCAAAAAGTTTTATTTTCTAGTCACGGGCCTGCGTTGTGAAAACACCTTAAATTACAAGTATTTGAGAGTAAGTTTTGTGTCCCCTAGTGGTTGGGAGCCAATGACACTGCCTTACATATTTTTGTATTTTGAATACAGAGGAGTATTAAAATGTGTTTCCTTATATTTGGAAAATGTCTTCCGTCAGGAAAAAAATTATGTCTTTAATCCCTAAGTTAAACCATTGGTTCTCTTTGTTAATTTTTTCTGTTAGATTATTTCATACCTAACAATGTAATAGAAATAAGCTAAATTCATTTTCTTCTATTCTGCATCTGTGTATATAGGGTAATATTTCAAACTTTCTTCTTGACTTCATTTTATCATTTAATACTTGAACCAAAGCTTTGGCCGTCTTTATTTATTACACTGAAGAGTCTACTTAAACACATGGATTGTTATACCCACCTCATAGGGTTGCTGTGAGAATTAAATTCATCCCACATAAAGCACTTTGAGTAGTGCCTGTCATCTAGTATGTGCCGGACAAATATCAACCACTACCACCGCTTACACTGTTGTTTTGGTATTGATATTAAAAAGAGAATGAAAGGCGAGGTATGGTGGCTCATGTCCGTAAACCTAGCACTTTGGGAGACTGAGGTGGGGCTAGGAGTTTGAGGTTAGCCTGTGCAACCTAGTGAGATCCCATCTCTACAAAATAAAATTTTTGAAAAGCAACGGGTGTGGTGGCATGTGCCTGTATGTCCAGCTGCTTGGGAGGCTGAGGTGGGAGAATCGCTGGACCCCAGGGGTTTGAGGCTGCACTGAGCCATGATCGCACCACTTTACTTCAGCCTGGATGACAGAATGAGACTCTTTCTCAAAATAACAAATAAATAAAAATAAAAGAGAAGCTAAATTTAGACCAAGAATCACCTTTTTCTGTCATGGCATAATAATGTACCATCTGGTACTTCAATACAACGTATGTGTCAACATTAAAGTAGTAAAAGGATTGTTGAGTATTTCTGGGACCATTGGTTAATTGTTTAGAAAAATATAAAGTTACAGCCACACTTTCCAGGTCTGATTTCATCATGATTACATGTCAGTAATTCCAGATGGAATTAAAAAATTAAGTGTAAAGCCATGCAACCCGCTTTTTAACACTTCAGAAAATATTGGTGAATATTTATCAGAACTAAGATGGAAAAGTTATAGAAACAATGGAAGGAATCACAAAGGAAAGATATTTATAAATTCAAACACATAAACAGTTTAAATTTCTTTATGATGACAGTTAAAAGGAAAATAGAAAACCTTACGTCTTTTTAACAAAACAAAGGGCTCATGACCCTATTAAAAGAGACCTGTGTCTATGTATTTATGAAGACTCTACTCACAAAGTGATCAAAATGTATAAACCAACAATTTACAGAAGAAGTAAGAAATGCTACTTCTAATAAACATGAAAAAAATACCCTCAACTCCACTAACAGTTAAAATAACAACGATGTACGGTTTTCACTTGTCAAATCACTAAAGATTTTAAAGAAGAGATGAGAAGTCCTTTGATGAGAGAATGGTGAAATGGGCCACTGTACATACTGCTGGTGGGAATGGACATTGATATTAATCAATCTGAGAAACATTTGGACAGGATCTGTCTAGTTTCTAGCAATTTGCCCTAATGAAGTCATCAGTGACATGGGATAAAGGGATGTTTATTGCAGTCTTACTGAACTAAGAAGCAAATAACAAGCAACTGAGATCTCTCCCTTTACAGTTAGATTTTTAACTTTAAGCAAAGCTATAAATTAAATGATAAATGAACAAGTCATAAATTATTTCTACTGGAAAATATTAGATAAGCAGTGTCTGTGATTAGGGACTGACCTGCAGCTGCAGTCTTAACTCTGAAGTCACTTTCCTATTGTAATAAACTAAACGTGCCGTTCCTTTCAAAAACACAAATCTCTAGCAGCTGTGGGTAAGCTCCCTGGAAAAAGCCTGTCCATAAAAATGTTGAGCCAATTACAAATTGCGAAAACATGAAATGTAAGGAAAAGTATTTTTTACGTAAAGCTGTTCCCTTACTCTAAATTCCTTGTTAATGTACCCCTTTCCCTTCCATCTTTTTAAAAGCCAGCTCTTGCTAAGAATTTTGCACTGCAAGTGAACTGAAATCAAAGAGGTTCACGTTTATCTAAAAGAATCCTCTGTGTACTTTCAGTTTAAGATCACATTTTTTGGTCTTCCTTTTAATAAGAGAAGATCTGAAGGCAAGAAATGATTAACTCCCTTTTCCAGACACAGAATTACTCTCCCTTAAGCTCAGACTTAACTAAGGTGTACTGACACATCACTCATTATTTTACTGAAATTGGAAAATTACAGCCTCTGTACTGCCTGGAAGGATGTGTTAAGTGTGCTGTTACCTCTGACTACCCATGGGGGGCAGATTCTAGAAAAATTGCCCTTAGGAGTATGGGGCAGGCTGAAAAATCATCACAAATAAATACTCTGAATTTCATAACTCTTGCTATATCTTTTGTTCTGGCTATTTTGTTGGTTGTCTGGGCTGGCGATTTTTCCTTCTTCTCACCCTGTCTGTGTATGTGTATACATATATATGTATGTACATGTATATATGTGTGCATATATATGCATATGTGTGTATGTATATCAGATGTGTGTGTATGTAAATATAGAGTATTAATATGTATTTGTGAATCAGTGGAGTAAGTAAAAAGTAAGACCAAAGGAAAGGATACTTTCTTTAAATGTAAATATCGTAATAAATAGCTATATCCCTAGAAAGAGAATCTATGAAGACAAATGAAAAAATAGTTAATACATGCTAAACCTTTCCATTGTGTTTTTTAAACTTATTTATTTATTTATTTAGAGACAAGGTCTTGCTCTGTTGCCTAGGCTGGAGTGCAGTGGCAGGATGTTGGCTCCTGTAACCTCCACCTACTGGATTCAAGTGATTCTCATGCCTCAGCCTCCCAAGTAGCTGGGATTATAGGCATGCGCCACCACACCTGACTATTCCTGTTGTATTTAAAATGTCTTAATACTTAATAAGGTACTTTAGGCATCTACAATATTTAACATATTTACATCTGGCTTTAATTTTAACATTTTGTCTGTTTTATACTATTGGTCAATTTGAAACTTATTAGTGAGCCTCTTAACTCCCCCTCCTTGCCCTGCTTTCTTTTATTTTTGCTAGACTCTGTGCTGTGGGACTACAGGGGATACATGTTCCTGCCTTCAAGGTTCTTTTAAGTAGTTGGAGGCATTGTAGCATGAATCTGTAGCTAACATGTAAAACACTTACCATATGCCACAGATGGGACCGAAAGCTTTACATGCATTATTTAATCCTTAACCACCTTGTGAGGCAGATACTACTATAATTTGTATTTTAAAGTAGAGGAAATGAGCCTTGTAGAGAAGTAAGTCAGCAGAGCCTAGGTACTGGTCCGGATCACTCTGCCAGCCTCTGCTTGGTAACAATCAGTGACCAGCTACTCCCACGGAACCCCTGTGGCGACCTCACTGCCTTTGCATTGTAAAATATCATTCAAGGCACTGAAGCTTCAGAACCTGTGTGAATTCCTGTGTGTTCACGGCACTAAAGCTTCATAACCTGTGTGAATTGATTGGTGTTGCTACAGAAAAACTGATGTGAACAAGTGCAGTGTATGGCGGCACCGTGTGTGCCCGGCAAAGAGCAGGCTCAGATGACCTTCCGAGTTTCTTCCAGCTCTAAGGCTTTCTTGTTTGCAGAGCGTTAGCCTTTGACACCTCTTAGAAAATGCCTAATGTGTCATGCTTTCTTTGTTAAAATTTACATGAAGCAGATGAAACAGGAATGGTAATAAAGTTTTTGTTGCTGCCTTTTAAAATTACTTCCATTCAGTAAACATTTATCAAGCACCTGTTCTGTAACAAGCGTTGCACACTAACATCACCCAACTATCTATGCAACATGGTCCCCAACTTTTGACACTTGTGCAACGTCACCTTAAGAGATCTGATTATCTTCTCTCTTTTCCTCTCTAACTCATTGTTTATGATGAAAGTAAAAACTTGGCTGGGTGCGGTGGCTCAGCACTTTGGGAGGCCAAGGCAGGTGGATCTCCTGAGGTCAGCAGTCCAAGACCAGCCTGGCCAACATGGAGGAACCTCATCTCTACCAAAAATACAAAATTTAGCTGGGTGTGATGGCGGGCGTCTGTAGTCCCAGCTACTCAGGAGGCCGAGGCATGCGAATCGCTTGAACCTGGGAGGCAGAGGCTGCAGTGAGCTGAGTTTGCACCACTGCACTCCAGCCTGAGCCATAGAAGTGAGACCCTGTCTCAAGAAAAAAAAAAAAAAAAAAAAAGGAAAGTAAAAACTTAAGTGAATTGTAAAGACTCAATTAGGTAAGCACATTGAAATTCAAGGTTTAGCTGTGATTTAGCTCATCAGAAATTTGTCAGGTTTTTACTTTTGGATGTTATTTCCTGTGGATGAAGCATTTATGTTCTTGTTGTATCCATTCCTGTGTCAAAAGTTTGTAGTGACTTGACAGCAAGCCTCCCTCTGTACAAGGAAAAATTATAAAGGAATTTATGGTTCTACCTGCTTATCCTGTAATTGCCTCTCATGAGGCAAGAGCTGTGGAAACATGAAATTAGAACGCTGTGAAATACCAGCATTCTAACTTGTTAGAGTAGCTCATGTATCATCTTTGTGCTAAACCAGAAGCCCCCCTAATACTGGGCTACAGTCTGGGCCAGCACACACCAGGGATAGAGTAGGTGCTGGGGGTGGTTTGGGATAACTAAATTCTGCAATTAGGAAGAGACCCTTGTCTGAGAATCACTGTGCTCAAGCACGAGGGGTAGTTGTGAGGACCTTGACTACTTCTGGTGTGGTGTGTGATGTCTGTGATAGGAAGATGGCTGGGTTCGGTGTCTCATGCCTATAATTCCAGCACTTTGGGAGGCTGAGGTGGTCGGATCTTGAAGCTCAGGGCTTCAAGACCAACCTGGGTAACATGGCAAAACCTTATCTATACCAAAAAAAAAAAAAAAAATTAGCCAGGTTTGGTGGCGCATGCCTGTGGTCCCAGCTACTCAGGGGGCTGAGGTGGGAAGATGGCTTGAGCCTGGGAGGCAGAGGTTTCAGAGAACCAAGATCGTGCCACTGCACTCCAGCCTGGTCAACAGAGGCAGACCCTGTCTGAAAAAAAAAAAAAAAAAAAGGGTCCCTTTTCTGGATTCTATGAAACTTTCCCTATAACCTAGAAAACAAGATGAACAAAGAGTAATAGACAGCTTTTTCTCTGGCACTTTTCATAGAAGTTTGAATCCTCTCTGCACGTGTGATTTTAGAATCACACCTCTTTTTCTCATCCTAGGGCCAGAGGGATGCATTTACCTTCTAGCTTCCCTTGGATATCATCTCTGTCTTATAAGATAACCATGTGTTTACAACTTGTCCTGTTCTCTTCTCCTCTTTACCTTTGTAAAGGAGCTTTAAAGCAACTGTCTTCCTTGTTTTAGATCCTTTATAAACAACCTTGTCTCTCAATTCAAATATCTTCTCAAAATCAGAGTGACTCTTAGAGGGCCACAGAAACATGTTATCGGATGAACTTTAGTCACTCTGTCCTTAATATCTTGACTGATTTTTATTAAACTCTGAATCCATAAGGTGAGTCACATAAAGCCATTGTTAGTCATTGGTAGTTGTTTCACATTTCCTTTATTTTGAATCCTGTTAATTTCTTAAACAGTGGTAACAATTATTCATGTCCTTTATGCAGTCATCCTATGACATCCATGGGAGATTGGTTCCAAGACCCCTTGGATACTAAAATCTGCAGATGCTCAAGCCCCTGATATAAAATATGTGCTTGCATGTAACCTATGCGCCATCCTCCTGTATACTTTAAATCATCTCTAGATTACTTGTAATACCTAATACATTGTAAATGCTATGTAAATTGTTGTTATACTCTTATTGTTTAGGGAATAATGACAAGGACAAAAGTCTCAATACAGATGAAATAACAGTCAATACATGTTCAAGAGAGATGCAGTTAAAAAAATTTCAGTCCATAATTGGTTAAATCCACATGGATGGAACCCACAGATGCAGACAGCTGACTCTATTCCCTAAAATCCACACAAATTAGTTGTTACATTTTTTTCATTTTGTTACAAAATACCTCTGTTTATAAAAAAGATATCTATGGCTGGGCATGGTGGCTCACGGCTGTAATCTCAGCAGTTTGGGAGGCTGAGAAGGGCGGATTACCTGAGGTCAGAAGTTCGAGATGAGCCTGGCCAATGTGGTGAAACCCCGTCTCTACTGAAAATACAAAAGTTAGCCGGGTGTGGTGGTGTGTGCCTGTAATCCCAGCTACCCAGGAAACTGAGGCAGTAGAATCACTTGAACCCAGGAGGCAGAGGTTGCAGTGAGCTGAGATTGTGCCGTTGCACTCTAGCCTGGATGACAAGAGCAAAACTCCATCTCAAAAAAAAAAAAAGTTATCTATTTATCAAAGTTGATGAATATTCTTTTGAAGAGAATTTATTTTATACCTTTAAAATGTACTTGTATTTTATTTCTAACTTTGCAGCTGATATAAAATATATATAAGGGTTTTTTGTTTTGTTTTGTTTTTGAGATGGAGTCTTACTCTGTCCACCTAGGCTGGAGTGCAGTGGTACGATCATGGCTCACTGCAAACTCTGTCTCTTGAGTTCAAGCGATTCTCCTGTCTCAGCCTCCTGAGTAGCTGAGATTATAGGTGTGCACCACCAGGCTTAGCTAATTTTTTTGTCTTTTTAGTAGAGATGGGGTTTCTCCATGTTGCCCCAGCTGGTCTTAAACTCCTGGGCTCAAGTCATCTGCCTTCCTTGGCTTCCCAAAGTGCTGGGATTACGGGTATGAGCCACAGCGCCTGGCTCTATTTAATTTCATATGTGTCAGTCACATTATGAAACCATAGAATTTCCATTAGAGAAGAGAACCTGAGGCTTGATCATTTATTCCATCCTCTGGAGTCCAGTTAAAGCTAACTGACTTGCTGAAGACCAACTAATTGTTGAGTGAGTGAGCCTTCTTCTGTCAGCCTGACTGACACATAAGCATACACTACACGACACACTCCCTAATTTAGTTCTCTTCTTATTTAACAACAGATGCTGCCTGTGCCATGGGTACGTTGTTAGGTTATGCTTAGGATGTAACAGAAACTTTGTTAATGTTCATGAATGAGAGAACTTGTTTACACTTAAAATGCTTTTACAGTGTTTTTAGCTTTTCATATCAAATGTGTTTTTCATATCAATCAGTTCTTGATAAATTATGACTTCTGACTTATTTTGCTTTATTATACAGTTATTTTACTCAATGATTTTTCTTTCTTTTTCTTTTTTTTGAGACAGAGTCTCGCTCTGTCACCCAGGCTGGAGTGCAGTGGCCGGATCTCAGCTCACTGCAAGCTCCACCTCCCGGGTTCACGCCATTCTCCTGCCTCGGCCTCCCGAGTAGCTGGGACTACAGGCGCCCGCCACCTCGCCCGGCTAGTTTTTTTTGTATTTTTTAGTAGAGACGGGGTTTCACTATGTTAGCCAGGATGGTCTCGATCTCCTGACCTCGTGATCCACCCGTCTCGGCCTCCCAAAGTGCTGGGATTATAGGCTTGAGCCACCGCGCCCGGCCTACTCAATGATTTTTCAACAGAGTTCTCTATTGTTTAAACCAAATAAAATTTACATTATTATAACTACATAAATAAATATTAATTCTAAGTTATTGTTTCAATAAAATTGTGTACTATTATTTTTTTCTCACTGAATACATTCTAACAATATTATGATGAAATAGGCCGGGCACAGTGGCTCATACCTGTAATCCCAACACTTTGGGAAGCTAAAGTGGGGGGATTGCTTGAGGCCAGAAATTCAAGAGCAGCCTAGGCAACATAGCAAGACCCTGTCTCTACAAAATATTTTAAAAATTAGCCAGGCATGGCAATGTGTGCCTGTAGTCCCAGCTGCCTGGGAGTCTGAGGCAGGAGGATTGCTCGAGCCCAGGAGTTCAACACTGCAGTGATCTATGATGGCACCACTGCTCTCCAGGTTGGGCAACAGAGTGAGACCCTGTCTCTAAAACATTAGGGTTTTACTTTAATAAACCAATATTATCATGAATAAAATCCAACCCAACTCTGAGGGTTTTTTATTTTTGTTTTTTGAGGGTTTCGTTTTTGGTTCATGTCACTAAAAATATATTTATTTTGATATTTGCAGCTGGTTTTAGAAGAAGTTTTCGTCTTAGTAGAAAAGATAAGAAAACAAATAAGTCCATGTATGAATGCAAGAAGAGTGATCAGTACGACACAGCTGACGTGCCCACGTATGAAGAAGTGACACCGTATCGGCGACAAACTAATGAGAAATACAGACTCGTTGTCTTGGTTGGTAAGTGCTTGTTTCTGTGTGTAATTCTGAGGAAATCAGTGAGCTAGTAAGAATTTCTCTTCAAAGTGAATCATACTTGAAGTTTTCCAGCTAAAAATCTCCTCCTCTTGAACACTTTTGTCTTGTCTCTGAAACAAAATCTTCATTTTTTTTTTAACTTAATTGACTTGCAGAGACTTTTAAGATATCTCTGAAGAATGGTACTGTCATTTTAGTGGAACCTTTGTCAAGTGGGGATAGCAAACACTGTTGTAATATATGAAGCATACATCAGGGCAATTAAATAATAGAAATGAATATTTTTGAACACAATGCAAGTTCGTTTCAAAGCATTTTGAGGCAGCAGCATGGGACAAGCTTCAGATGGCATTGAGACCTTCAGCAAAATAAAGTATTACAGCAGAGTTCTAGGATATTTCAAGCTAGAGAGTCAGCAGAGTCGCTTTAAAGTTGATAATTGGCTGGATGCAGTGGCTCACACCTTTAATCCCAGTACTTTGGGAGGCCAACGCGGGAGGATCACTTGAGGTCAGGAGTTTGAGACCAGCTTGGCCAACATGGGGAAGCCCCATCTCTACCTGGTGAAGCCCCATCTCTACAAAAATACAAAAATTAGCCAGGCATGGTGGTACAGTCCTGTAGTCTCAGCTACTCAGGAGGCTGAGGCAGGAGAATAACTTGAACCTGGGAGGTGGAGGTTGCAGTGAGCCAAGATTGCACCACTGCACTCCATCCTGGGTGACAGAGCGAGACTCTGTCTCAAAATAAAAAAGGTAGTTAATAAAGGAATTCTGGTATTTTCACAAACATCAGTTGCCTTGACTCAAATTTGCATCCTAGCATCTATCTTGTGCACCCTTCACAGGTGTGAGCAGCCACAAGCTCAATGTATCTTCATTTCATCCTCAATGCATTTATTTAAAAACGTAGTGAGAGATATTTAAACTTCCAGGATCAAAGCCAATGATTTTAGAAAAGTTTTGGAGTAGAAGAGCATGGTGTCTCTTTGTATCAGTACATTCTCACACTGCTATAATTACATGAGACTGGGTAATTTATGAAGAAAAGAGGTTTAATTGACTCACATTTCCACAGGCTATACAGGAAGCATGACTGGGAGCCCTCAGGAAACTTAACAATCGTGACAGATGGTGAAGGGAAAACAGGTGTGGGTTTCACATGACAGCAGGGGAGAGAGAGTGAGAGCGACGGGGACGTGCCACGCTTTTAAACCATCAGATCTCGTGAGAACTCATTATTATGGGAACAGCATGGGGGAAATCCACCTCTGTGATCTGGCTACCTCCCACCAGGTCCCTCTCCCAATTACAGTTCAACATGAGATTTGGGTGGGGACACAGAGTCAAACCATATCACTCTTGTCAATTGTTCTTTTATAAACTCATGATGATACTTATGGAAATGAGAATCAATGGAGAAGCTGAGAATTACCCCGACTTAGTAAGATGGAGTCCTTTGAAAGGTTACAACCCATGCTGTTCATTGAGAGGTGGTGGGTGACTCATGGGAAATGATGCAGTTTCTCACGTCTGTAGGTCCTGGAAACGAACACTAGCATCATTACATATTAAGATTGTTTGCGTTATTTTGAAACACATATTCACATACTTGAAAAGAAATTCAAAATTTCCTTTATTAATGATGTCCACATCTCCTAATCCATTTATACTGAGCCTCCTCACAGAGGAGGAGGAAGAATTTATTTATAGCTTGCAGTGCCCTACTTCTTATCCTTATAGAGGTGTGCCAATGAGAGAACATGCCTTTCCCAGCTCACTGGGGCTACCTGAGACCTCCTGCTCCTCTCCCACCCCACTGTCCCTCCTTCACCAGCTCCTTCACCAGCACAGATCACAGCAACATCTCTTCTGTGCCTGTCGCCTCTTCTCCTCAGCCAAGGGGAGAGACATGTAATAAAATGGCAATGAGGCTGGGCACGGTGGCTAATGCCTGTAATCCCAGCACTTTGGGAGGCTCAGCCAGGAGGATCACCTGAGGTCAGGAGTTCAAGACCAGCCTGCCCAACATGGCAAGACCCTGTCTCTACTAATAATATAAAAATTAGTCAGGTGTAGTGGCAGGCATCTGTAGTCCCAGCTACTTGGGAAATTGAGGCACAAGAATTGCTTGAACCTGGGAGGCGGAGGTTGCAGTGAACTGAGATTGCACAGTGGTACTCCAGCCTGGGCAACAGAGCAAGATTCTCTAATTTAAAAAAAGAAAAGAAAAGAAAAGACACGTGTTAGTCTGTTGTGTGTTGCTATAAAGGAATACCTGAGATTGGGTAATTCATAAAGAAAAATGATTTGTTCGGCTCACGGTTCTAATAGCTGGAAGTCTGGGCATCTGGTGAGGGTCTCACGCTGCTTTGACTCATGGTGGAAGGCAAAGGGAAGCCTGTGTGTGCAGAGATCACATGGAGATAGAGGGAGCAGGAGTGGTGGGATGTCAGGCTCTTTTTAACAACCAGCTTTCTTGGGGGATGAATAGAGTGAAAACTCCCTCACTGCCTCACCCCAGGGAGGGTGTTAATCTATTCATGAGGGATCTGCTCTTATGACCCAAACATCTCTCCTTGGGCCCCACTTCCAATGCTGGGATCACATTTCAACATGTAATTGCGGGGGACAAACATTGAGACTATAGCAAGAGAGAAAAATAAAGTGGGAAACTTCATTATCTTGGAGGCCACCTCTCCAGATTTGACTCCATCTACACTCTGCCTGGTTTTATTTTTGCCATTCAGAGTCCCCAGGTTGTTGCCTTTTGTGCACTGTCCAGAGTTTTGGGCTGTATTCAGCGGGGCATAGGCTCTGGTGAGCTTTCCCCACCATCGTGGGTCTAGAACTCTCTGAAGCTTTAAACTCCTCTGACACAACTTGGCCTTTCTTCATGGGTGTGCCTTAATCAACCTCCTCAAAACTGTGTAATGGAACCCCAGCCCTACTGGTCAGCAGTTGAAAGGGTCATCGGGACAAAAGAATATCACAGCATCATTCCAGCTACCTTTTGAAGCAAAACAGTGCTCCCAGAATGATATATCACCACATTCCATCGTCAGCCAAAAATCATAGAATGACCTGATGTATTTTTGCTTCTCCTCTCTTTGAATGCTAATTGTCCAGATCCATGATGATTGATAGAACTAAAATTCATCTGGCCAAAATCATCAGTAAAGAGATTAATTTAATTGTACGCACTTCAGTTGCCCTGTTTCCCCTTTGGCCTTTGGGTTCTTGGTACCCAAGTTCTGAATTGAATATGGACTCTGTTTTGGGGCCAAGTGCTTTGCTTTTTTCTTTTTTTGTTTTCTCTTCTTTCTTTCTTCCTTTCCTTTCCTTTAAATTCTGGGATACATGTACAGAACATGCAGGTTTGTTACATAGGTGTACATGTGCCATATGGTGGTTTGCTGCACCCATCAACCCGTCATCTAGGTTTTAAGCCCTGCATGAATTAGGTATTTGTCCTAATGCTCTCCTTCCCCTTGCCCCTACCACACAGGCCCTGGTGTGTGATGTTCCCCTCTCTGTGTCTATGTGTTCTCATTGTTCAACTCCCACTTACAAGTGAGAACATGCGGTGTTTGGTTTTCTGTTCCTGTGTTAGTTTGGTGAGAATGATGGTTTCCAGCTTCATCCATGTCCCTGCAAAGGACATGAACTCATCCTTTTTTATGGCTGCATAGTATTCCATGGTGTATATGTGCCACATTGTCTTTATCCAGTCTGTCAGTGGGTTGGTCTCCTCCCTTTTCTCACTTTATTTTTTCATTCCCAGCAGAATCCTAAAGCCTTTTTTTTCTAGCCCTGTGATATCAATTCTATTGCAATGACTGCTGTTTCTGTCTCCTGTTTGAAATTCCTTAAGTTTGATTCCTGATTCTCAGAGATTTCCCCTTTGTCTTCCAACAGGGGTATTACCCTTGACATAGTCCTAAACTGGAGATGCTAAATGCTGATGCTCCCAAGTGGCACAGTCAGAGAACATTTATATTTCCTTTGATATGTGCTTCTGCCAGTGAGTGTTTCCTCAGTCTCTAGAGATTTCCAGGTGTTAAGTAAATAATTAATTGCATTGCTTCAGTGACAGCCAAAATACCTGTTTGAACTTCTTAGGTTTCTCTGCTACTAAGATCTAACTGTCATGTTTCATTACCCTCTGCTGTTCCCAATGCCTTTCAAATAGTCTCAAGCAAGTTTTTAAATTTTAACTTGTTTTTAAGAGAGTCCTGTTCTTCCTCCATGCTATGTAATGACAGTAACTAAGGGCTGTGCGTGTATTATTTCCTTCAGTCCTCGTCGTGACTATATGGTAAATACTTTTATTATTCCCTGTTGTACAGATGAAGAAATTGAAGCACAGAAAGAAGTAGGTAACTTGTCTAAGATTCTGCAGCTGTTAAGTTACAGAGCTGATTCAGATCCTAGCAGGTGGACACCGGAACCCTACTTCTTATCTTACTGTGGCATATGGCTTCCAATCTTAAAATTAGGGCAGTACGTGACACTCTGTGCTGGATCTAAATATCTTACTTTTTTTTTTTAAATCTCTTTAAAGGACTGGTCATTCATTTTCCTGAGAGATACCTCCTTACTTTGTGAAAGTTTAGATGTGAGTCTAGTGAAAGCGTTTGTGTTCACTTGAATCCTGCCCACATCTATGACTCGAGTTTCCAATGTAGGTCTCCTGAGGTCAGTTCAGCAGGCTTGGTGGGCTCACCTCGCTCTTCCCCACACAGTAATTCTGCACACTGTCCAGGCAGGGTTCCTTACTGCACCTGTCATTACTATTTCACGGTCTTGCTGCTTAAAATTTTCAACAAAGGGGTGCTGATTTTCCTGGTCTTTCCCTCTCTAATTTGTTCACATTTCCCGTGGTCAACCTGGGGATAAGTCTTCCATTTACCAGGAAAGGTTATGTTCATGATCTGTGTACTGCCTTCAGAGTTCAGAGACTGTCTCTCAATAGTTTTTTGATTGCCATAGATAGAGGTAGTCTTGGAGAATATACAGAGGGAGGAGCTCCTGCCCTTCTCCTCTGACCTCCAGACCCTATTCTAGGGCTTGTCAGATTTAACATGCATCCTGGTCACCTGGGGGTCTTGTTAAGATGCAGTTTCTGATCTGGTAGCCTGGGGTGGGGCCAGAGAGCCTGCATTTCTAACAAGCTCCCAGGTGATGCTGTTGCTGCTGGCCTGATTAATTAGGGTGAATTTTGCTTTTCGCCTACTGCAGCTGGTTCAGATGCAGGTGCTGTGAGGTCTGGTGCTGTGCACACAGGGAGAAGCCTTGTTGCTCTGTTTGAAGGGGTTCAGTTGCCATTGCCCTCTTCGGTTAGTGATTGTGAATTGGCCGCCATTTATTTTGATTTTCTACTTTTCTTGGCGTTGTATTTCAGTTTTGTGCTTTCTCGTGTATGCCTTATATATAATCATGGCTTAGAAACTTTTGGTTTCCTCTTAATCTTTCTGCTGTTCAGGATTTGCCCGCGGTATTTCAGGTTTTGGTTTGTCTGTTTTGATCAACAGATTTGTTATGATTATTAGCCTTTAGTCTGAAATTCCTCCAGGAAAATTAACGGAAAATTAACTTTATCTGAAACTCTTTAGGCCCAACACGTTCTTTTCCTATTTTGGATCTATTACTGGTATAAGGCAGTATTTCTTAAATCTGTTAACAATTGGATTATAACAGAACAGACTTAATGGAGAATATTCATTTTATTCTTTTTGTCATATTAGATCACATTTTCTCTTCAGGCAAATAGTATTTCCTGTGTCTCTATATGAAAAATAGAGGGAGGGCCGGGTGTGGTGGCCGAAGCCTGAAATCCCAGCACTCTGGGAGGCCAAGGCAGGCGGATCACTTGAGGTCAGGAATTCGAGACCAGCCTGGCCAATATGGTGAAACTATGTCTCTACTAAAAATACAAAAATGAGCCAGGTGTGGTGTCGGGCGCCTGTAATCCCAGCTACTCAGGAGGCTGAGGCAAGAGACTCGCTTGAACCTGGGAGACAGAGGTTACAGTGAGCTAAGATCATGCCAGTGTACTCCAGCCTGGGGAACAAGAGTGAAGCTCCATCTCAAAAAAAAAAAAAAAGGAAGAAAGTCATGTAAGCATGGTATATTAATACAAACTTCTTAGTAATAGTTCTACTGAAGAAAAGATCTAGAGACTTTCCAGAATCAAGAATGCCTGTGCAGGTGGAGGCTTGGACATTTCAGCCCCCTGGTGTCGTTAACAGAACATTCCACCTCTACCCACTGTGGCCTGTGTACAGCACAACACTGCACAGTGGGATCTGGTGGCAGCCAAAGCAGGTTTATGTAACTGTCCTTCAGAAGTATTCCCTATTATTTGCTTTTTCTTTGTATTCCTTGCTCAGAAACCCTTTCAGCTTATGTGTATGGCACATTGGAAGTATCAGAAGCTTAGAGCCTGTTACGTGGAGAAATCCCCATCTCTTTATATCCTGTGAAGCAGGATAGTGTAGAAGATGAGAGATGGGCCTCTGGGACAAGATGGCTGCCTTCCAGTCCTGTGACACCCTTTGGTAGTCACACGACATGGGAACAATTCAAATTTTCTCTGGGCTTCAGTTATTCATCTGAAAATTTAAGATAATAGAAACACCTACTTTCTAGGTTTGTTTTGAGGGTTAAACAAAATAATCTGTGCAAAGACGTAGGCCAATTCCTGGCACCTAGTATGGTTTTAATAAGAAATATTTATTGCCCAGCATAGTGGTGCATGCCTGTGGTCTCAGCTGCTTGGGAGACTGAGGCAGGCGGATCACTTGAGCCCAGGAGTTAAAGACCAGCTCAGGCATAGTGAAACCTCATCTGTAAAAATAAAAAAAGAGACTGGGTGCAGTGGCTCACACCTGAATTCCCAGCGCTTTGGGAGGCTGAGGTAGGAGGAGTGCTGGTTTGAGACCAGTCTGGGCAACATAGTGAGACTCTATCTTTACAAAAAATAAAAATAAAATAAAATAAAATAAAGTAAAATAAGCCAGGCATGGTGGTGTGTGCCTGTAGTCCCAGTTGCTTAGGAAGCTGAGATGGGAGGATTGCTTGAGTCTGTGAGTTAGAGATTACAGTGAGCTATGGTTATACCACTGCACATTCTGGGCTGGGCAACATAGTCCAGAAGAAGGAGGAGGAGGAGGAGGAGGAGGAAGGACAAGGAAAGAGGAGGAAGGAGGGAGGAGGAGGAGAAGGAGAAGAAGGAGGAGGAGGAGGACTTACCTATTAACTAAACATAATAATAAGATAAACATGAAACGTACAAATATCAGTAGACTTCTGCTGGTTTTGAGCCTCAGTGTTCAAAACACTTACTAGATTATCTAGAAGTTTATAATCTAAAATAGGTAATGAAGCCATGAACACAAATGTTGGAAATTCTGCGTTATTCCTGATTTAACTGTTTACTGTTTAGTTTATGATTATAAAATCATTGTATACATAGGAATGTATTTCCTTGGCTCCTACAATGTGTATATATATAGGAAGATGGAAAGAGTGTAAGTGTCATAGTCCTCCTTGGAAATAATTTTTGGCTGGGTGCCATGGCTCACGCCTGTAATCCCAGCACTTTTTGGCAGGCTGAGGTGGGTGGATCACCTGAGGTCATGAGTTCAAGACCAGCCTGGCCAACATGGTGAAACCCCCATCTCTACTAAAAATACAAAAATTAGCCGGATGTGGTGGCAGGCATCTGTAGTCCCAGGTACTTAGGAGTCTGAGGCAGGAGAGTCACTTGAACCTTGGAAGTTGGAGGTTGCAGTGAGCCGAGATTGTGCCACTGAGTGACAGAGCAAGACTGTCTCAAAAATAATAATAATGATGATGATGATAATTTTTTTTACTCAGTGTTTTCAAAGCCTTTGGGAAAAGTGACACTTGGTTTGAAACTGTTTCATAAATATTGTTGAGGAAATACAAAATATTATTTTTCTATATTATCATAATGCTATATGGGTTTTATTCTTGTATTTAATGATCAAGAAATATAATAGACCAAGTTGTTACCATGGCAAAAATACAACAATAGAGGACTTCAAGCTGTGATAAGAAGTATTTAATTTTGTCTTCATTTTGAAAATGTATTATTCTTAAGCCTCATTTTAGCCACCAAAACATCTCAATGACAGTTTCTGTTAAATTTCCTTCTGCATTTAAAAGTATTTTCTAGGAAGTATGTTGAAACCAAGTGTCAGGCTTTTAGTACATTTTCCTACATGACAAGTCTTATCTTCAGTGAAACCCAACTTTTTGAAAAGTAAAGTAATAAAGTCAAATAGTGTGTGCATAGGTGAGGGAGGGAGCAGAGAGAAGACTTGGGTGTTAAAAAGCAACTAAAACACTTCATGGTTTAAGCCAAAACAAGAGCAAAAATTCATCTTGTGGGTATTCAGACAGTTCGCGACTTGTTCTGTCTGGCTAGGAGGTACAAGAGAAACTAATAATAAATCTTTCTGTATATTTCACATTTTTAGCTTGAGCATTTCAGCACTATTCTGCCCTCCTTTGTGCTAAATCTTATATGCTGCCCAAAGACTGCTTGTAGAGGTAATTTGAATAAACAGGCATTTATTATAAGACTGTCATTATTTTTCCATAAAACTGTAGCACAACACAAGCCTCCCACATAAAGCAGAGCGAAAAGTAAGTGCTTGAAACTAAATGTGAGTGTTAGTGTATTTATTAGAATTCTCATATCTTTTGTTGCACTTTGATGGAAGGCTTGTAGGAATTAGAGTTGGCGCTGGAGGATTTTATATAGATAACTGTAAAACCGAAAGTCATAATGAAATTCATGAGAATGATGAGAATGTGATGGATTTAAAATTATAACCCTTGTATGTAAAAGGTAAATGTGATCTTTATTGGAATCACAGTTGGCTTTTTATGCCATTGGTCAATCTTAAATATTTATTTTCCGACTTCATTTCTGGGCATAAATCACAAATCTGTTCATTCAGCTGAGTTTTACGGTATACCAGCTATGCCAGGCACTGTTCTGAGCACACAGACATTTTTGCTCTTGTGCCATTTATGTTCTAATGGGAGAAGATGGACCAAAACCATATTTATAGTAAATTAGTAATAAATAATAAAATCGCTTGTATAGTTGTTAGAGGGCGATACGTCTATGGAAGAAAGTACAGTGGAATGGGATAAGGGGATGGAGAGCTGGGGACACGGACAGGATAGATTTTGAATTGGGGTCTTGGTGGCCCCATTCTGAGCAAACTCTGAAGTAAGGTAGTTCCCCATGCCCCCTTCTACTTAGCTACAGAACACCCAGGGATTATTTTATTTTGACCTCTTATTTTTATTGCACTCTTGTCATAGTTTTGAAGTAGAGTGAGATGAGTATTTTAGTCAGTCTATATAAGCATAGGGTAAATAGTTGCGTGGGGAAAAAAAGGTGCTGTTTCAATAAGCTTCCCACTCCTTTTTTCTTTTCTTTTGTTTTCCTTCCTTCCTCCTCTCCTCTCCTCTCCTTTCCTCTCCTCTCCTCTCCTCCCCTCCCCTCCTCTCCCCTCCTCCCTTCCCTTCCCTTCCTTCCTCTTTTTCACTTTCTTTCTTTTTCTCTCTCTCATATAAATCAATGCTTTATTGATAATACTTTTTTCCTATTATAAAAGCACGGAAGAAAGGAAATCTGAACCCAAGTCAGAGCTTGTTGCAAACTTCTAAGTTGCTGTACTTTTTATATAGTTTGATTCCAAGTGAACTTTAGTTTTATAGACAGATTTGTCACTCTCAAACACAAAAATCCAGATCACTAATATCATTCTAAGATTATAGGCCAAATATAATAGCATGGTTTTTTTTTTTTTTTTTATTTTATGCTTTAAACAAAAAAATAGTGGTGCTACAATGTGATAAGTAGATATCCTTTTATAACAGGTGTCTGATGTCACAAATACCTAAAGATGTCCTTGGATTCGTCTTGCAGTAAATCAAATGAATAAGTGTGTTTTTTTTTCAGTTAACAAAAAGCAATCTGGATACTTATTGCAGACTCCAGTAATTCTGATATTTTTATCAGGGTAGTAAGAGTAACAAATCTAGGCAATAGCATCAAAATGTTTGGGGGGAACTGTGGAAGGAACTTTCCTGTGAAGCAGTACAGGTACACCAGAGGTAAAAGCAGTCTCCATTTTGTACTTACCTCATGATATGCCATTTTATTTTATTTTATTATTTATTTTTTATGGAGATGGAGTCTCCCTCTGTCACCCAGGCTGGAGTGCAGTGGCGCGATCTCGGCTCACTGCAACCTCCGCCTCCTGAGTTCAAGCAATTCTCCTACCTCAGCCTCCCGAGTAGCTGGGACTACAGGCACACACCACCCCACCTGGCTAATTTTTTGTATTTTAGTAGAGACAGGGTTTCAGCATGTTTCCCAGGCTGGTCTCGAACTCCTGAGCTCAGGCAATCTGCCCACCTTGGCCTCCCAAAGTGCTAGGATTACAGGTGTGGGCCACCACGCCCAGCCATGATCTGCCATTTTAATGTTTGTGCCAATATGTACAAATCAGTAGCAAAAGTGAACAGTACTTGATCAGAACAACACGTCTCTCCAATATCTAATTTAATATTTGACATTAATCCAAATATTAGACATCAATCCAAATAAGAATGGCTTTTATCATTAATGCAGTATGACTGTTATGTGAATATGTAGTGTGTTGAAACTAATTTGGTTAATCTCCACCTACCTGTTTCTCTCTTTTCTTCTCTCACCTATCATGAACATTCATTTTCAGCAGATTGTCTTTTCATGTGTAAGGTACCACCCATCTATATTTAAATTATTAAAACCAATTTGATAGTCATCAGCCTTAAGAAAAATTATACTTAAATTTTATGTTGGAGATTTAGAATATAAAAAATATTTTATGGTTATTCTCTCTCTCTCTCTCTTTTTTTTTTTTTTCCTAGATGGAGTCTTGCTCTGTCGCCCAGGCTGGAGTGCAGTGGTGCAATCTTGGCTCACTGCAACCTCTGCCTCCTGGGTTTGAGCCATTCTCCCGCTGGGATTACAGGCACCCCCCACCATACCTGGCTAATTTTTAAATTTTTGGTAGAGATGGAGTTTCACCATGTTGGCCAGCCTGGTCTGGAACTCCTGACCTCAGGTGATCCGCCCGCTTTGGCCTCCCTGAGTGATAGGCTTACGCCCATCCATATGCTTATTCTTTATGACTGTCATTTAAAATATACTCATATACCACATTTCATAGATTTCAGTAATTATTTTCACAATAGTAATACATATTGCTGTTCAAGTAAATGTTTATTCATTCGCACAGAATGCGCGCACTAACACGTAAATAAGTAAAGAGTTGAAGGTTCAAAACACAATGCCTGAGGGCATGGCCATTAACAGGCTCTTTTTTTTTTTCTTTTTTTTTTTGTCAGTATAAGAACATCATACCTCGTATTTCAAATCATTTTTTCAGTGCTTGTATGGTTTTGGGTGCTCTTCTAGGCACTGATGTTATTGCCTCAAATCTCTTTCTACTCATTTAGCTTTGTTTTATATTTTGTTTGTTTGTTTTTGTTTTGTTTTTTAGAGAGGATCTTGCTGTGTTGCCCAGGCTGGACTCAAACTCCTAGTCTCAAGTGATCTTCCTGTCTCAGCCTCCCAAGTAACTGGGATTACAGGTGCAAACTGCTGCACCTGGCTTGTTTTTTTGTTTTTTTAGTGGTACATGTCTGTATCAGAGTCAAAAAGTAGATTATTTGGGGAACTATGCTGACAGAATGAAAAACTTGTATGCATCAACTATGAATTAATTTTGAAAATATACTGTGCCAGCATTCTAATCAAAATACACTTTTTGTTTTTTATACATAAACATTTGTTACAAATCATAAACACATAAACATATTTGGGGAATAAGAAGAAAATCTGAAACAGAACAGAATGAAAATACCCTACATCTCATAATTACATTACATGAACTGAGGCAATAATGTTAACCAATTTCAAGATCATTTGGGGAAAAGGTGTCATATATGTCTACCTTCTTCCATGTAAATTAAAGCTGAGAATTTGCTATAGTTGTTTTAACCTTTTTAAGATAAACATAAAAGAATCTTTGCATGTAGTTAACAATGACTGTTTTCTTAAATGTACAATCTTAAATAGAAATTTTATTAACATTTTATCGACACTTTAAATGGGCTACATTACTTTGGTTAAAATGAATGAAACTTTTATAAAACCATACAACAAAATTTGCCTACTTTCAATAAGGAGTTACTAATTAAATGCATAAAAAGGAATTTGAAATAGTATTATGCTTTTCTAATTATGTTAATTATCCAATTGACACACATTTTTCCCAAGACCTTCACCCAATACAAATTGATACACACAGCTTTATTCTTCCCTTCCAACATGGTTTTATAAATTCTTGTGAAATATTTTTTAAATGAAGCAGATACTTAGTTACTTACAATTCTGGTTTGGCTATAAACATTCTTCTATTTTCTTTTTAAAGCTAGGAGACACACCAACTTTAGTTCACTGCCTGAATTCCAGGTTAATAAGCTACAAAATCATTTTTAATGTGCCTTTTGGCTTTTACTTACATATACCATCTTTGTGTTTGATTTTCCTCAGTCCTGAATTGAGAATCCTAACAGATGCGCCCAGTGTCTGTGGTCCAGGCCTGTTCTGCACATCATCCTCATTCAGTTTATGTTAGACTTCTCAGAGATTCTGCACAGAGAGCTTTGAGATGACCAGATTTGACGTCTGCCACTTTTTGTAGCCTGCGTCTCTGCCTATTCCAGGAGCATAATTAGTCATCACAAAGTGTGGATTGCATGGACTGGGGATGAGAGAGTCCTTGAAGTTCCAATTCACAACCGTAAACAGACAGCAGAGCAACAGCTACCCGAGTTCATGTTTTACCGGCATATTCTTTTGATAAGATCATCGGTAGAGTGGAAAGAATGCAGACTTTCGAGTTAGACAGACAGGCTTTTGAATACCAGCTAAGCCACATGCCAGATGTGTGACCTTTGGGAAATTACCTCACCTTTCATTGTCTCAGTGTTCTCATCTGTAAAATGAGGATAATGATACCTTTCTTGCAGGGATGTTTTGAGGGTGAGTAACAGTGTATGTGAACCGTGTCACACATGCCTGTCATGTGAAAAGAACTCACTATGTCCTCATCATCCTTATGCCACAGTTTGTTGTCTGTGGTTTAAAGACGGGCTGTTTAGATTCTGTTCTCTTTTGCGCTTTATCATTAGCAAGCTCAGCTGGAAATGAGCTACAGAGCCATGTACTTATATATGCACATGGAAGTGTATTTCACCAATTGTGATAGAAATTTCTTTATTGAAGGGGTAAATGAAACTATCCTATTGCAGAGGCATATGAATAAACCTAACTCGGTTTGCATCCCTAAATTGCTTGGCATGTAAGTAGATTTTGTATTCCAAATACCAACCAGCCAACTAAAAATGTTGTGAACTTAGGCCTAACCCTAGAAGGAGGATACAGGACGGGATGGTGCATCTGAGCTGTGGTCTTTTAAAGTCCAGGGGAGACTCTAGAGCTTCTCCAGTGGGAATGGCAGAATGGATTCAAGGGCCTGACTGCAAAAATGCTGTTTGTAGGACCACTGGACAATTTTGCAGTAAGAATGATTGAAATTATGTCTTTATTTTTAACCTTCTTTGAAGGATACTTCTACCTTTGAAGACAATGACCGCGAATAACGTAATTTAGGGAAAATTTTCCAAATAAAGTCATTTGCCTCTGAATGTTCTTGGCACCCTTCATGGGTGTACACTCCACAAGTGTAGAGTGAAGTGAGCTTGCTTGTAAGGGTTAGATTATAAACTTATAACCTAGGCCCAAAATCAAATATAGTCAAAATTTAAGAATATCACATTAGAGATGGCATATTTTTTCCCACTAATTCAAATATACCTAGTTTTTTTTCCCCTAGAGAGTTAATTTATTATTATTATTATTTTGTAGTTAGGAAAGGTTTTTAAGAATAAGAAAGGAAACACTAGACTCTCACTTGGCAAAGTGTCTCACACTCTAGGAATCACTCCAGAGCTGAGATCTCCTAAGGAAATAGTGAATTTACATCCCTTCCTATAGTTCTGGTTATCTTGAGGGACAAAGCAGGCTAGGACACTTTTTTTGCATTTTTTTTTTTTTTTTTTTTTTGAGACAGAGTCTCACTCTGTCACCTAGGCTAGATCGCAATGGCACGATCTCAGCTCACTGCAACCTCTGCCTCCCGAGTTCAAGCAATTCTCCTGACTCAGCCTCCCGAGTAGCTGGGACTACAGGTGCCCACTGACACACCCAGCTCAGTTTTGTATTTTTAGCAGAGACAGGGTTTCACCATGTTGGCCAGGCTGGTCTCAAACTCCTGACCTCAAGTGATCTGCCTACCTCGGCCTCCCGAAGTGTTGGGATTATAAGTGTGAGCCACCACGCCAGGCCCCATATACTACTCTTGGGTAAACCCAAGTCATTTGTGTTGTTTTCACTTCAATAACCTTGACATGCTATCCTTAGTTGTTTTCCTCTTTCCTTATCATATTCAAGGAAGTCTGATCTGTGGTTTCTATCCAAATACTAGTTCTTATTCCTGGATTTACATGTACCACTGGGCTTTTGTTTTCCTGTTCTTTCTTGTGCAGAATAGCTCCTGATCTTTTAAATCCAAACTTATTTCTTATAAGTAGGTGCAAACCTCTGACTTGGTTAGATTTTCTGCTCTAGTCATGCCAAGCATTTACATATTGAAATACATATTGCTTTATTATAAATTATTTTTTCTCGCTTTCGTATATTATTTTTAGTTAGGGCGATGTATTAATTTGGAAGGGAGAATTATATTGGTAAGTTATGTTAGCAATTAATTCCATTTCAGGATATAAATGGGATATTATGGCATATTTATTGTAAGAGGGAGAATTGAGAGTTGCTGTCTTACAGAACAAGGGAAAGTTGCCAGAGAATTGATACTGGACAGCAGTGTGGAGAAAGGTTGAAGGTGGTAGTGAATGACCACCTGGAGACAGGTGTTTTTATCAAGGGGCAGGGAACTGGAAATGGCATTAGGGCAAGAACAGCACAGTCCCCCACGTCCCCTCTTCGTCTTTGCTCGTCCTTTTCCCTCCATCTGGGATGCCCACCTTACTTCTCTTTACACCTGCATGTTCTCCATTTTGTGGTGTAAAACCTTATTCTTTCAAAGCCACCTGTGACCTCCTCAGGGTGGAAGAAGACATAGGCAAGGCAGTGAACAGTCAAGTACCTGGACGCTGTGCTAGGCACTGTGCACGAGTTCTCAATTCTCGTTCATTCTGCCCAAGAAGGAGAGGGAACACGCACACTTTTAGAATTAAAATGAAATCTAACTACGCCCCTGGCTTTCCCTTCCAGTATCACCAAGGTGAAGGCATAGCAGATGGGAAGAGACGGGACTCTACCTGAGGGCAGTGTGGTCCTGTAGCTTGCGTCACCCACTGAACCACACCATCCATTAATTGTGAGAATGGCAGCATTGTGAGAAGCTTTTAGGTGGAGAGCAATGCTGGAAAGGGGGGGCTTATGCCCATCTAACTTTTGATTTCAGACTCATATTTGAAACTGCTCTTTGTTTTTTGTTTTTCTGGCCCCAGACTCATAATTAACCAGTGACTTTCCTTAAGATCAGAGTCCACTTATCATCTACTGTTGTCCACAGAATCTACTGTATGCCTTGCTCCTTATCGGTGTCCAGTGTATATACATTCATTGAGTAAAGTGTGTAAGGTCTATGCAAGTTTTCAAATGCTTAAGGAAGTCTATAGTGCAGGAAAAGGTCTCAGCACATGTAAATGTGGCTGATTGTTTAGCAGATGTAAAATGCATAACTTTATCCCACATAAAGTCAGGGTGAAAGATTTTGTTTTATTAACACTTAAAAACATTTAAAATTGACATTATCACTGTCTGCATTATGCAATTGAATTTTCTTAGGTGAACATATTTTTTAGGCTCTTGTGGGCAGCTTATTATTTGGTAATACTTAAATATTCTTTTTTGTTTTTTTGAGATGGAGTCTCGCTCTGTCACCCAGGCTGGAGTGCAGTGGTGTGATCTCAGCTCACTGCAAGCTCTGCCTCCTGGGTTCACGCCATTCTCCTGCCTCAACCTCCCGAGTAGCTGGGACTACAGGCGCCCGCCACTATGCTCGGCTAATTTTTTTTTTTTTTTTTTTTTTTTTTTTTTTTTTTTTTAGGAGTGGGGTTTCACCGTATTTGCCCGGATGGTCTTGATCTCCTGACCTCGTAATCTGCCCAACTTGGCCTCCCAAAGTGCTGGGATTACAGGCGTGAGCCACCGCACCCAGCCTGAATACTCTTGAATGTATCTCATTTAAATATAAATCTTTCTATCCTTTTGGAGGAGAAGCTGAGGATTTCAATTGAAAAAGTAAAAAAGCAACAAAAGAAATCTAGCGTTTTCTTAAGTTTGAGTTAACGGGAAATAATCTCTTTACTTAGGATGCAAAGCTGGATCCATGTTTTCAGTCTGTCTTAGAGACTTATGTCAGTTACAGAAATGTTCATGTGGTGTTTTTTCGATAATGGAGTTCTGTTATCTGTTTTTCAGGTCCTGTGGGAGTAGGGCTGAATGAACTGAAACGAAAGCTGCTAATCAGTGACACCCAGCACTATGGCGTGACAGTGCCCCGTGAGTTCTGCGCTATTCGGTGTTCCCACGACTACACTTACAATAATTTACAAGTTTTAAAAAAAATTATTTACAAAAATTTTTTAACTTGTTTTAAAATTTTGTGGGTATATGGTAGGTGTATATATTTATGGGGTACATGAGGTTTTTTTCTTTCTGAGACGGAGTCTCGCTCTGTTGCTAGGCTGGAGTGCAGTGGCGCGATCTCAGCTCACTGCAATCTCTGCCTCTTGGGTTCAAGCGATTCTCCTGCCACAGCCTCCCGAGTAGCTGGGAGTACAGGCACAGGCGACCACACCCAGCTAATTTTTTGTGCTTTAAGTAAAGACAGGGTTTCGCTATGTTGGCTGGGATGGTCTCGATCTCTTGACCTCGTGATCCATCTGCCTTGGCCTCCCAAAGTGCTGGGATTACAGGCGTGAACCACCACGCCCGGCCGAGATGTTTTGATACAGGAATGAAATGCTGAAATAAGCACATCATGGAGAATGCGGTATCCATTCCCTCAAGCATTTATCCTTTAAGTTACAAACAATCCAATTACATTCATTATTTTAAAATATACAATTAAGTTGTATATTTATTGACTATAGTGACCCTGTTGTGCTATCAAATAGTAGATCTTCATTCTTTGTAACTGTTTTCTTTTTGTACTCATTAATAATGATTGCTTAATACTTCCCAAGCACGTATGGTATCAAGCACTGTTCTGAATACTCACTCATCTAGACCTCCCAGCTGCTCCAAGAAATATATAGTGACATTATCCCCATATTACAGAAGAGGAAACCAAGGCAAAGTGGTTAAAGGATTTCCCCTAAATTACACAGATTTTTCGCAGAATATTTGTTAATCACAGCTTCCCTACTCTTAGGTTTTTACGGTGAATTTTAGTACACATATGACATCAAATTATTACTTACAAATTTTCTTCTAAATAAAAGTCTAACAATTCTGTTTCCTAAAATAAGTGCTAATGTTTTCCAGAGGTTTTTACCAGCTTTAAGATTAGAAGAATCAAATCACAGAGAGCTGAAGGAGACTTATTATAATATAAACCTTTCTTAATTACTTTTTATATGCAGTAATTGGCAGATAGTGTTAAATGG
The DNA here is from genome assembly GCF_001698545.2 of Rhinopithecus bieti. Lineage (NCBI taxonomy): Eukaryota > Metazoa > Chordata > Mammalia > Primates > Cercopithecidae > Rhinopithecus > Rhinopithecus bieti. The sequence continues at coordinate 1,805,064 of NW_016823660.1, forward strand.
GCTTTTCGTGGCTATATAGTTTAAATATGGTAAGCTTCTTTTCAGTACACAGAATTAGATTTATTTTTATAAAAGTAGTTTTCATAGGCATTCTTACAAATAAAATGTGATGCTTGCAGCATTTTGATCTGCAGAATAAAAGCCATTTGACTACTTAATATGTTGATATTAGAAAGCTGTCTAAAAGGCTAAATTGAAATGTTGGCCTTTTCAAGCGGTTTTAGTACTGTTTTAAAAAATTTACTTGTATATTGCCCTTAGCGATGTTCTCTAGTTTTGGAAGAGTTCAACTTTATTTTAAAATTATAGTTTTCTGTGACCTCAAGTTCCTTCTTTTACTACATTTTCCAAATTATTGTTTGTAATCATTTTCAGTCATAAGTTATAAGACTGCTGTTTTTCTACCAACAGAGATGAAAGTTAATGAAAATGTGGAACTAGGCAGTTTCTTTTCTTCCCCCCCCCGCCATAGTTATTCGCCTCTCTTACAAAAGCTGAATTCTGATATATAAGTTGTTAGAAAATTTTACAAAACGATTTTTAAGCTTACAGGTGAGCAATTATAGAAGAGACCTAGAAGATGCAAAAACAGATTACAAAGAAAAAAACAAATTTTAGGCTTCCTACTGTGTATTCATCTCCTTTGTTTGTCTTAATTTTTGTAGCCTTGCCAGTCAAGTGTAAGATGGTTGATATTATCTCTATTTCACAGAGAAGGAGATAGGGATGGAAAGGATATGTTGACTTGGGTTCCATAGATGATGGGTGCACTTGGATTCGAAACCAGGTTTTTTCTGATACCAGTTCTCATGTTCTTCCTCCTATTTATCACCAACAGTCCTTTAAAACTGCGGACTATCTTTGTTGTATTCCACTAAGTAGTCAAAGCTGACTTCTTTTGAAGATGAGAAATATGCATAAGGCAATCTTTCCCTGTGAGAGATGTGATATTATGGAAGGACCTAGGGCGACAAACACACTTTAGCCTCAATTTAACCAGCTGTTTAAATGTTTGCCTCTGAAGTTGTTATAGAAGTTGACAATATTACAGAAAAGTTGTGGGGCTGGGACTCTCCAAAGAAATCCCCAAAGTAGTTACTTTTCACCCTGATTTACTTTTAGACAGATGTTAATGTCAAAAGATCTTCATATAGTAATGTTTCGCAGGCTTGCCTGAGGATAAGAATCTCTTAGAGTTCTACAAGAAGATATGCCCAAGAATCTGTATTTATATAACAGGTGATTCTTGATATCAGACATGTTTGGAAAATACAGCATCAAACCAGGGTGATTTAATTAATTAAAGAAGAATGTATTTTAAGAGTAATTTTAGAATTTCAGATAGTTTTGCTTTCTAAAATACTTTGGGCAGAGTCTTGAATATTGGAGAAAAGTGATTGCTTTGATTATACCACCAGTATTGTTTGATGTTTATTTCTATAATTCTCTTTTTGAAAGCATGTATTACATATCCACCAGAAAAAGTTATGGAGCAAAAGAACTCCTGCACATTGCTGATGGGAATGTAAATCAACACAATCATTTTGGAAAACTAAGTAGCAGTGGCCACCAAAGCTGAGCAAACATATACCCTTGACCCAGCAATCCCAATCCTACTGTACACCCAATGGAAATGCATAAGTACATTCACCAAAAGACACGTACTGAGATATTCTTAGCCATTATTCATAAGTGCTCAGAACTGGAAACTACCCCAATGCTTATCATTTGAATGGATAAGCAGAATGGAGAAGTATAGTACATGAATACAATGTAATACTGTAATGCAATGAGAATGAACAATCTGCAACTGCGTGCAACAGTAAGAATGAATCTCGCAAATGTGTTGAACAAAAGGAGGCAGATACAAGAGAATGAATGAGACAGTATGATTTCATTTTTATAATTGCAATAAAGGCAACATTAATGTGTGCTGTCAGAAATCTCAAGGAGTTGGGTTAGAATGGGAACCCAAGAGGTGATTCTGGGGTGCTAGCAATTTTCTGCTTCTTGTTAGAGTGCTGGCTACATGGGGGTGTTAAACGTGTGAAAAGTAAGGAAGATATATACACTTTAATGTGTATATATGAGTTATTGTATCATACTCAGGCTTTTAAATCTTAAGAAATATTAGTTTATTAACTGTAGTTTGCTGATTTTCTGGTTTTCCTAAAGTGCTATAGTTATGTAAATATTTCAAGAGGAAGCTAAGTGATTTTAAATAGGACATCTCTGTACTATTTTGTAACTACTTGTGAATTTGTAATTACCTTAATTTTAAAATTATTTAAATGGTTGCTAAATCAGGTACTCGAGCTAAAATGGCTGAATGAGCTATATGAAATGTTTAAAATTATCCTTGTAATAATATTAAACATTCAAAGTTGCTTTTCAAGAAAGTGGTGGCTGAAACCCTTGTTTTCTGCCTTTTGCTCCTCTGTGGGAAGTTTCTTACTGATTGATTGATTGTAGAGATGGAGTCTCACTACATTGCCCAGGCTAATCTCAAACTCCTGGCCTCAGGTGATCCTCCTGCCTCATCCTCCCAAAGTGCTGAGATTACAGGTGTGAGCCACCATGCCCAGCCTGTGGGAAATTTCCTCCTTGAAAAGCAACATCAACATTGTTTTAAGGCTATATAGGTCATCATCAATAAATCTGAATGACTATTAATACAACCAGTCAAAAGGATCTCTTGTGCATTAAATTAAAATAAAATAGGTAACAAGAAGTATTACAGTGGACATCAAATACTTGATGAATTCCAAAATCTGTGTAGTCTAGAATTTGGGCATTCTAAGTCAACCACATCTATTAATCACTTTCTGTGGTTCTCAGAAAGATGTGTATTGCAGTTTTTGTATTTTTGTAGGTTTTAAAGCATCCATGTTCTAGACAACTTCTTTGTCCATAGGATACTTCACTTGAATTTTCTTTTTCTTTTTTTAAAAAAGGCGTTATAACTAGGGTACCAGTTAAAATTTTTTTTCCTGTCTCCCCAGGGCAGCTATTTTGGCATATTTTGGGGAAGTGGGAAGAGGACTCCTATTTTGTTTTCTATTTTGCCTTAACTGGTCTACACAGTGGGTACTCAGTGAACTGTGACGAAGTCCTGCCTGCCTTGTGGTTAATAGGCACATCTTTCCCTTGGAATCTCCTTCTCATCAGAATTTCAGATCTCTTATTCAGGATTCCTCATTGTGAATGAGCTCATGAGGTTCCTGTGGAACTCATTACAATTAGGCACTGACATTCTTCATCAGTAAAATAACATCAGACCTAGGTAATTCAGGTTGATTATGATTAGCAAACAATTTGGTTGTAGACACATTACCTTTTAAATGCACGTGGCAATGTCATAAATGTCTTGTTCAATTACCCCTTGATGTGGTTCTAAAAATATTTGAACCCTGCTGTGGGATGCCGTGTGTCAGGGAAGTGATCTTTCAACCATGTGTTGCAGATTTTCAACCAAAGTGTCCTGCCATCATAATTGAATAAAGGCAATCTTTTCTCTGTCCATAAGAAAGAAATCAATGCACAGACAATTCTCAATTTTGATTTTCAACAATACTTTTTACTTAGGCCTACTATTGCTGAAGGAACACTAGCAAATAGCAACAACAACATTGGTTAAGTAACCATAAATGAATATTAAGCCTAAACTCCAAAGTAGGGCATTATACTAATTTTAATATCTCTCACATTCTTGGATATTAATTGTGTTATATACACTCAGTAGGGTATTTTTCTGCTGTAAAACTTTAGTCTTTGTGATAGAATACAGTGTACCAGTTTAGAATACAGTATACCAGTACTTCATGCTGTTCCTGTAAAGAGTGTGACATTTCATTTTAAAGACTAGCACTACCTCTTGGTGCACCACCTGCAGAACAGGTATGAAAAACTGTTTCAAGAGACCTAAGCATTGTATTAAAATATTGTTGCTAACTAAATAAAAGGGAATTAAACTTTGGGATATAATTTAAATTAGTTGGATTTCATAAATTCATTACTTTTTCTATTACGTTACATTTCCCCTACTTCTCAGATTCTTTTTTATAACATCAAGATGTAATTAGAATAAACTGCATATATTTAAAATGTACAATTATATCAGTTTTAGCATCTGCATACACATGTGAAAACATCACCACAGTCAACATAATGAATGTTTCCATCTCAAAAAATTTCCATGTGCCCTTGGTAATCCAGCCTTCCACCCTGTTCCCAGGCAACCACTGATCTGCATTCTGTCACTATAGATTATTTGAAATGATTTCGTATGTTATCTAAATAGGATTATACAGTATGCATCCATTTTGCCAGACTTTTTCCACTCAGCATAATGATTCACCCATGTTGTTTCCTACATCAATAATTCATTCTTTTTCATCCTTTTTTTCATTCTGAATAGCATTTCATTGTATAGAAATACTACAATTTGTCTATCCATGCACCTGTTGATGAATATTTAGGGATTTCTTCCTCTACCCCATTTTGGCTATGATAAATAAAGTTATTACAAGGTTTTTGTACAAGTCTTTTGACAAATATGTTTTTGTTTCTCTTGGCTAACTAAGTAGGAGTGGAATGGTGAGGCCATATGGTTTAATTTTTTGAGAAACTACTAAACTGATTTCCAAAGTGGTTATACCATCTTATAAACCACCAGTAGCATATGTGAGATCCAGGTGCTCCACATCCTTGCCAACACTTGCTATAGTCAGCCTTCTAAATTTTTGCCAGTGTAGTAAGTATGTGGTGGTATCTTGTACTTCAGTTTGCATTGACTAATGACTAGCATGATTTTATGCAGCAGTCCCCAACCTTTTTGGCACCAGGGACCAGTTTCACAGAAGACAGTTTTTCCACAGACAGGGCAGGAGAGGATGGTGTCAGGATGAAACTGTTCCACCTCAGATCATCAGGCATTAGATTCTCATAAGGAGTGCCTAATCTAGGTTTCTTGCACGTGCAGTCCACAACTGGGTTTGTGCTCCTAATGCCACTGCTGATCTGATAGGAGGAGGAGCTCAGATGGTGATGCTCCCTTGCCTGCCTGCTCCTCACCTTCTGTGTGGCCTGGTTCCTTACAGGCCACAGACTGGTGTGGCCTGGGGGTTAGGGACCCTCCATCTTCTTTGGTAAAGTGTGTATTCAAATCTTTTGACTTTTTTTTTTTTTTTTTTGAGACAGAGTCTTGCTCTGTTGCCCAGGCTGAAGTGCAGTGTTGTGATCTTGGGTCACTCCAACCTCCACCTCCTGGGTTCAAGCAATTCTCCCACCTCAGCCTCCCGAGTAGCTGGGATTACAGGTGTGTGCACCACTAAGCCCAGCTAATTTTTATATTTATAGTAGAGATGGGGTTTCACTCTATTGACCAGGCTGGTTTCGAGCTCCTGGCCTCAAGTGATCCACCTGCCTCAGCCTCCCAAAGTGTGAGATTACAGGTGTGAGGCACTGTACCCAGCGCATTTTTAAAAAGTGGACTGTTTGTCTCGTTACTGAGTTTTGAGAGTTCTTTACATACTCTTGGATACATGTTCTTCATCTGATAAATGTGTTACACATAATTTCCTTGCAGTCTGTGGCTGACCTTTTCATTTTTTTTTAATGGTGTCTTTTAAAAGCAAAAGTTTAATTTTGATGAAATCTAATTTATCATTTTTTCTTTTATGTTTTATAATTTTTCTGTTCTATGTAAAAGTTATTTGCTCTCTCAAGGTTGCAAAGACATTCTCCTGTTTTCTTCTGGAAGTTTTACAGTTTTAGGTTTTATATTCAGGTCTTGACCCATTTCAAGTTATTTTCAAGTGTTGTTACTTAGCAGACTTGCCTTGATCCTGATCTCAGGGGAAAACAGCTCCATCTTTTACCATTAATATAACGTTGGCTTTATCAGTTTGAGGACATTCCTGTTACTCCTAGTTTGCTGAGATTGTCGCAAATGGTGTCGAAGTTTTTAAAAGATGCTTTCTCTGCATACGTTGAGATGATTGTTTTGTCTGCCATTATTCTCTTAATGTTGTGAATTCTACTGCTTTTCTAATGTTAAGCCAACCTTTGGTGTGTGTGTGTGTGTGTGTGTGTGTGTGTGTGTGTGTATTTACTAAATTATGGAAATGATTGAATTTAAGTTACTATTTTATTATTTGTTTTCTGTGTGTCTCTTCTGTGTTTTATTGTATTTTTCTTCTTTTTCTGTCTTCTTTTGGATTATTTTAGTGTTTTTTAGTTTCCATTTTAATCTACCTGTTGACTCCCTGGTAGTATCTCCGGATTAGTTTTTTACTGGTTGCTCTAAATATTAAAGTATGCATATCTAACCATTCATGATCTGCTTGCAGTTTAACTTGGTGTCATTTCACATAAAATACAGAAACCTGGAAGTCATTTTCCCCAGCCTAATCTTTTGTTTAGGTGTCTGTCAAATGTATTATTATATTTGCATACATTGAAAACTCCATCAGACAATATTATAACTTTTCTTTAAAAGAGTCATATATGTCTTACTGAACTTAAGAGGAAAAAAGTAGACTTTTACATTTACACAATTATTTGTTCTTTCTTCATTCCTGAATATAGAAGTTTCCTTCATATCATTTCTCTTCAGCCTAAAAAAATTCCTTGAATATTTCTTTTAGAACAGTCGGCTGTGAATTCTATTAGTTTCTTTGCCTTTATTCTTGAAACACATTTTGATTAAGTCTTTTCCTTCAGTGCTTTAAAGATATTATTTTATTGATTTCTTATTTTTATGATTTATAATAAGAAATCTGTGACAGTTTAAATCATTATTCACTTATGTGTTCTGTGTTTTTTCCTAGCTGCTTTGAGATTTTTAAATTTATCTTTGGCTTTTAATAGTTTGATTATCATGTGTGTGGGCATAACTTTTCCCTTCTGAGTGTATCCTGTTTGGGGTTTGCTGAGCTGCTGAAATTGGTAAGTTTATGTATTTCACCAAATTATAGAAGTTTGGGGCCTTTATTTTTTCAAACATATTTTTCTGCCCCAGTTTCTTCTTTCCTATCCTTCTAGTACTCCTGTGACATATATGTTTTCTCCTAGGTCCCTGGAGTTCTATCTATATATTTTTAATCTTGTTGTTGTTGTTTAGATTATATAATTTTATTGCTCTGTCTGCAAGTTCACTGGCTTTTTTTCTGTCATTCTATTATTGGGCCCATCTAGTGATTTGTTTCTATTGGATATTTTTATTTTTCAGTTCTACAATTTCTATTTGTTTTTTCATTATAGTTTCTGTTCCTCTGCTAAGAATTTATATTTTTGTTCAGTTCAAGTATATTTTCCCTTACCTTTTCAAGCATAGTTATGGTACCTGCTTGAAAGACTTTGTCTAATCTAACTTCCAGGTCATTTAGGGTTGCCATCTGTTATCTTTCCCCTTGAAAATTGGTCGTTTCTTGTTTTTTGGTTCTTTCATGTTGAATAATTTCAGATTGCATTTTGGACATTGTGAATATGATGTTGTATTAACACTAGGTCTTGTTACAATATTCTGCAGAGTGTTGATGTTTTTATTTTAGCTTCCAGCTTCTTTTATCTCACTTACCTTTTTTATTGATTTGGGTCTGTTAGGGTGCAAGGATTAGTCTAAGACTTGTGTGCCTTGTTCAGATCTCAGCTCAGTTCTTTATGCCTTTTCTTCATTGGCTTAGATATGTTTTGTGCTACTGTTATTCAGGGGTTAGGCTGAGACCTGTACATCCCACTCTCAGTTCACTTCATGAGGCCTTTGCCATGCTAGTTTGAGTTTGAACTGCATGTATATAGCACAGAGGGGATTCTTAGAGTGTTGTTGACTCATACACAGAATTAAAGTATTTTCTTCTCTGGCTTTCTTGTCTCCTGGATTTCCTCCACACTTTTCAACCCACAGGGACTTTTTCTCCCCCCATCCCGCGCCCCCCAGTTCTTTGCACCAAAACGTTAGAGCTTCTATTGACATTTAGCTGCAGATTCTACCATGCTGCTCCTTGAAGGGTTCCCACCCTTGGGGCAAAGCTAAGAGGAAAATAAAGTTAAACTCTCCCCATGCAGTTTGACTCCCCTCTACAGTCTACCTGCTTTACTTATTTTCAAAGTGTTTAGGTCGTTTCTTAGCATCCATAGTTTTTAGTTGGGATCTGCAGGAAGGATGGCCTGTAGTGGGTTTACATTTGCCACGTCAGCACTGGAGTGCCTTGGGCTTTGTTCTTGTTGTCGTTTTAATGAATCCTATATTTTCTGCTCTATTTTAGCTCATTAATAAATAATTAGGCAAGATTACTGAAAGGTTAGAAGTTCAATAGTATTCTAAGATGATGCTATGTATCACTTTGCAAAGGAGGAATGAGTAGCACACAGAAGTATTTGGCTTCACTTGACTGGTAAAACAAAACTTTGATGGCCTACCCACTATGTTCCATGAGAGGAAGAGAGTCAAACAGTTTCAGAGTTTACCTAACAACTTAGTGGTTAATAGATTTGCTTTAATGAATAAAGATCAATAAAGATAATAAGCATATTATTTGCAAAAAAAGGTTTTTTTCCTCAAGAGTTTAAATACCACTCTTATATCAGGTTACAGAGCCTTCAAAATAGCGAATAATAGCAGAGACATACAATGCAATTAACTTTTTAATCCATCTTCAAATCAATATAATTTTAATAACAGTGGAAAATCTGGATTTATAACAGCTTACCATATTTTATGAGCTAATTTGCTTTTAAATACATTTTAACTCCTGTTGAAAAAACTAATTAAATACATTTGATTTCTTTTTTAGTATTTTCCTTAAGGTGGCTGATATGGGCTTTTCTCAACTCCTTTTCATTAAATCATAGATACTACCAGAGCAAGAAGAAGCCAGGAGAGTGATGGTGTTGAATACATTTTCATTTCCAAGCATTTGTTTGAGACAGATGTACAAAATAACAAGTATGTGGATACTTTTGAGAATTTTCATGTGACTGTTTTTTATAAGCACATGCCTGTCCAGTTTTAGACAACTGAGAGTTCTCCATTTTAAGTGTATTTTAATTATCATAATAATATTTGAAACAGATGAAAAGGCAATCATTTGGTTGGTAATTATTGTTAATCTTCACCTCTAATTTTTTAGTAACCTGGATTTGCTTCATTTCTATAAAATGTGTAGACACTGTTTTGCAGAATGAGGGAAGGTTGTAAGTGTCTTATTCTGACCTCCTTCTGGCCCACTAATTGAATCTTAACATATAATTTGGATTGAATTTTACTTCAAAAACTAATGAACAACTGGGTAGTATATCACTAGCTCCAGCGTCTGCTTCACACACCTGCATCTCATTCTCTCATTGGCTCTTCAAAAAATTGAGATGATGATAATAAACTTGCTGGTACCATCTCCTCTAGCTAGCTCCAAGCCCACCCCCGTGCCCCCTGCCCAGGTTTTCCATCTGCTGAGGCACGCATATTTTAGGGCATCAGAAGCAATATGTGTTTTAATGCAGGATTATGGGATTTTATTGAAACATCGAAATGCTTTTTTCGCGTTTGGAGCAGTGATTGTGTTTTTATAGCACATGATCGGCTGCCCTGGCTCCATTAGCCACCACCCAGTGCCTCTAGTTCTGAAGCGGGGCTGGGTTACTCTGTAGCGTGCAATGAAATTCCAGTAGTTTCTATTGTTTGGCTTATTCACCATTTTATTGCATTGCATTAGTTCTGAAAAAAAAGGGGGTGATGGAAAACATTAGAGCCCTACTAGACTAAAGTACTTTTTTTCTGTTTAAGTGTAATTTAAGCAAGTGTTACTGATTTGAAAATGTAAAATAAAAGATTTTTTAAAAACTGACATTTTGAAATACTTGGCTCTGTTTATATTATTAAACACAGTTTAAAAAATTACATTTTCACCAGAAATGTCTTTTACCTATGAATTTAACTTGCCACCTATAATTTTTTTAAATTCACAAGTGATTCTGATGCATCTAATTTTTTACAGGTTTATTGAATATGGAGAATATAAAAACAACTATTATGGCACAAGCATAGACTCAGTTCGGTCTGTCCTTGCTAAAAACAAAGTTTGTTTGTTGGATGTTCAGCCTCATGTAAGTAAACAATGAACTATTCAATACCCTCCTGACCCATGTCATCTACAGCACCTCATGTGAGTATTTCAATATGAAATAAATAAAAAGTCAACCCACTTTTGGCTATATGTGACTTTTCTGAGATGGCGAAAGCATTTAAATATAATTTGAGACATGTTTGGTGGAAAAAAAGAAAAGCCCATAGTATTATTAGAAAGAGAAGTGGAGGAAGCTCCAAGACCTGTGTTTGTAACTCTTATTTATATTCAGTTATTGTCAAGTAAAGCAACTCTTAGATATTTCTATATATTCTGTATTTTTTAAATAATACATCACATTGTTACATGCATAATGCATTCTTATGTGCTATGTATTAGTATCAGTGTCTATAATTTTTAACAATGGACATTTTGGTTCCAAGTCTTTGACTTGAGTTCTGTATATATCCTAGCAAATAACCCTCCACTAGAACTGAAGGGCATTTTGCAGAAAATGTACTGAATGAAAGCCCCATTGTGTTGCTGTATCTGCATCTGTCATCCTGGAAACTCCGTTGTGAACATTCTGAACTGAGAATTTCAGTGGATGAAGCCATTCAATTCCCTATCAAACCATACATCTTCTAGTAGATCCCCAGTCCACAGCATTTTCCTCATCCCCCAGGGACCATGGTTTCTCCTCCCACTGATAGCTGTACTCTGGGGTGCAAAACCTCCCAATGCTAGAATGACCTGCAGAAGCCCTTTGCACCTCTAAAGGAGGATGAATCTGGAGTAAAAGGGTTTCAAGAATCAGGAAGGCTGCCTTCTGACTTGGGCACTGTGTCAGTCCCTTATTGCACTGCTATGAAGAAATACCTGAGACTGGGTAATTTATTAAAAAAAATAAAATAAAAGGTTTAATTGGCTCATGGCTCTGCAGACTGTACAGGAAGCATGATGCTGGTATCTGCTCAGCTCTGGGGAGGCCTCAGGAAACTTACGGAAGTTTCTGGCGGAAGGCAAAGGAGGGGTGAGCACTTCACATGGCCAGAGCAGGAGGAAGAGAGAGAGAGAGGAGCAAAGTGCCACACACTTTTAAACAACCAGGTCTCACAGGAACTGACTATTGTGATGACAGCACCAAGGGGGATGGTGTTAAACCCCAGGAAACTGCCCCTATGATTCAGTCACCTCCCACCAGGCTGCACCGCCAGCAGTGAGGATTACATTACAACATGAGATTTGGGTGTGGACACAGATCCAAACCATATCAGGCACAACAGTGAGTGGGACAGTCCTGCTTCTGCAGAGCCTCTCTGCTGGTGTCCCGGGTCCAGTTGCTCTCAGACTCCCACAGTGTAGTATCAGCTCATGAAGAATAACTTTCAACTCTCACCCTTGATTATAGATGGGTCCCCAGAAGTATAGAGTATAGAACATCAACGATTTGATGAAGGAATGTGGACAGGCATCATGGAGAGCAGGAGGCTGCCCTTGTAGGGCACTCTGAAGGATAGGGCGAAAGAGGAGAACTCCTGCCTGAAATCAGGAAGGGGCTTAAAAGGGATGGTTGGAAGACATTAATGGACAGAGGGTTATTTAACTCATCACACCTTCGGGGTATTTGATCTAAAACCAGTTTTGTGATATTTTAGTCACTTCTGTTCAATGTTAATTATGATGTATTTCAGAACATTTTAAATGCCAAGTTACATTCCCCAGCTTCTTTTCAGAAGTGTTTGTTACATTTAATTGTCAACAGTTAATTGAATAATAGTATATTGAAAGGAATACTGACCTTAATTAAAGAATAATTTTGAGGAATTTTCTCCTTAGAAAGAAAATTCAGTAATTCATGATGCTATGGAGAAATGTGAGAAAACTTTCTTTTCTTCCTTGTAGACAGTGAAGCATTTAAGGACACTAGAATTTAAGCCCTATGTGATATTTATAAAGCCTCCATCAATAGAGCGTTTGAGAGAAACAAGAAAAAATGCAAAGATTATTTCAAGCAGAGATGACCAAGGTGCTGCAAAGCCCTTCACAGTAAGTATAGTGATGCTTGGGGCCAGGTGTGGTGGCTCACACCTGTAATCCCAGCACTTTGGGAGGCTGAAGCAGGAGGATCACTTGAGTCCAGGAGTTCAAGACCAACCTGGCCAACATGGTGAAACCCCGTCTCTACAAAAAATATGAAAATTAGCCAGGCATGATGGTTGCACACCTGTAGTCCCAGCTACTTGGGAGGCAGAGGTGGGAAGATCACAAGAACCTTAGGAGACTGAGAGTGCAGTCAGCTGAGATCACACCACTGCACTACAGCCTCAGGGACAGTGAGACCCTGTCTCAACAACAACCACAAAAAGCTTGGAGATAAGATGTAAGCAGTAGATACAATGTAAGGTACAGTTGTATATATGAAAACATATATACAGCTGCACGTACTCGGGAAGAGTATAATAGATTAAAAAAATCAGTGAAAGAATTGTATTTAGGTATGTACCTTTTGAACAGTTACACTTTTTGTGCTTCGGTGAATGGATCTTCATATTCTTTTGACTCAAAACTATTTTGTATGCTGTTATGCATACATTTCATACTATTGTAGTCTGAACATTTGTATAACATCTAGACCAATTAATTTTCAGAGCAGCCTTATTTTAAAGCTAAAATACCATGAGTTACTGTTACTCATTAAGAGTCCAAAGGAAAAATTTAATAATTTGCCTTGCTTCTCTCTTTGTCAATAATTATATTTAGCACAGCAAAAGAAATCACTGTTTTGGGGATAGGATAAGTAGACCAATATTACTCAGCAATAATTTTTGTATTTTCTATGAGTGTTATTGGAAATGATGATTGTGGTATATTCATGACTATAATGGCTTCTGGCAAGACCTTTTATTGTTTTTGTTCTTAATCTTAATATATTCTACCTTTGGACCAAAATCAAAAGCAAATAAATTAAATGTCAAGAGCTTATTTTTTTCTTCCCCCTCTTAATTAGCTCATCATTAACTTTAGTCTATATTAATTTTTGAACTGTTCATTGTAGTTACACAATACAGATCACATTTCTGATTGCCAGTGTGTTTGATAAATACCTTTTTTTACATGCCAACAGTACATATCCGTTCTGAGTAGGTACTGTCATACGTTGTTAGTTACTCAGGCTCTTGATCAACACTAAAATTAAATTTTCTGTCATCGTGAAATCTTATGTGACAATGAAATGCAGACTCAAATTATTTCAGCATGTTGCAACATAAAGATTTATTGTACTATTTAGACATTTTAAAGGTTTCTCAATGAAGATAAGAAAGGATAACATATTCTTAGGATTTGGCTCTCTTACATTTATGTTATATAGCCAACTAAAATACTTCCTGGCTTTAAAAATGTGAGACACGAAGGCTCTTGAAACACTTTTAATGAGACATCGAAAGAACATGGTAATCAGCTGGGTGCGGTGGCTCACGCCTGTGATCCCAGCGCTTTGGGAGGCCGAGGCAGGTGGATCACTTGAGGTTAGGAGTTCCAGACCAGCCTGCGCAACATGGAGAAACTCCATCTCTACTGAAAATATAAAAATTAGCCAGGCATGGCGGTGCACTCCTGTAATTCCAGCTACTCAGGAGACTGAGGCAGGAGAATTGCTTGGACCTGGGAGGCAGAGGTTGTGGTGAGCCGGGATTGCACCACTGCACCCCAACCTGGGCGACAGAGTGAGACTCTGTCTCAAAACAAAAAACAAAAACATGATAATCATCCTTTTACAAATTTGTCCAACTCTGAAAAAGGAGTTTATATTATAAATTCCTTCCTATGAATAAGCATAAATAATGCAGCCAAAACATCAGAGTAAACAATTCTTTCCTCCCCTAGCTATTTTAATACTGACATTTCCACATAATGATGACTTACTGACTCATTATCCTGCAATTCAGTTAAGGCAGGAGTTTTGACTCTTGCCAGAGTAGTTTTTTGTTACAAGCAAATCATAGAAATAGTATTAGAAATTGTGGCTTCTGAAGCACTTGCGGTTAAAGAGGATGACTTTTATTTCTGGCTGAGGGGAAAGACTGAACACAGAACAGCATTAGGTAAACCAATTGTAGAATGTTTGCATTGATGTGAAGTGAGGTAATGGCCTGGTTAACCAATTATTTTTTTAATACTTCCTTTTGTAGGAAGAAGATTTTCAAGAAATGATTAAATCTGCACAGATAATGGAAAGTCAATATGGTCATCTTTTTGACAAAATTATAATAAATGATGACCTCACCATGGCATTCAATGAGCTCAAAACAACTTTTGACAAATTAGAGACAGAGACCCATTGGGTACCAGTGAGCTGGTTACATTCATAACTAAGAGAAATTTCCATAATCGTCTTTTTTTATAGAGTGCATGATGAAATCAGTTACTGTTTTGGTAGTAGGGTTTTTAAATCTATATCACTGTCATAGATGTACAATCTTGATTCAAGTTGAATGCTGGTTTTGTTTGTACCTTTTTACAGCCTTATTTCAAACACCATGTGTGAGTATAAGATCGGAAATCAAAATGTGCACGGTACTGTATTCTAAGCAAAACCTCCAACTTTCTGGTTGTCTTTAATACAGCTCTATCTCCAAGATGAGGCTGAAATTTTCAGAGAGACCTGGCTAGAGGCTTAGTATGTATTGGAATTCAGCGCTTCTGCTGGTCTCCGGTGTGGCTGCTGCCGTTGAGTTTGAATGTTAGCTGTTGAAGGTATCAATTCAGCAGCCATGAGCAGCTTCAGACAGACAGGTCAGCTTTGCTGTTTCTGGGTGGATCATCACAGATTTAGCCAGGCAGGCAGTAAGGCGTCCTCCTACTATTCAAAAGTATAGACTTTTCTTACATATTCGCGATATGTTCACAGTGTGTGCATTTTAAAATAATTCTTAAAGGAGTAACTGAAATTTTACCTTGAGTGAATGACCTTCATAATATAGCTTGAGGAGTCCTTTTGAGTACCTGTCAGTGACTCAACAAACATTTAATAAGGGAAAGTAGACTTTAAACAGTTATTGTATATGTAACTAAAAGCCTTTCCTTGTGGGATTAATATTAGAATGGTAGTCTTGTGGCAAGAAATGATTACAAAGGATATTTTTATTTGTAAATCCCCAGAAGACAATTTATGAAGTCACCCAAAATGTTATTTTAGCTGGTTTTGGATTTTTCCAATAAATTAGAAGGATTTCTATTCTAAAACATGTAAAACATGTTTTACGTATTACTGATACAATTAAAGATTATTTTTCATCTATGTGCAATAGATCACCCCTCTCTTTAAATTGCTCTGAGATATATTTTAGAAAACTTTTCATGTGATGTTATTTCTTTGTCATCAAAATGATTGTTCACACTGTCCAGACACCATCCTAACCTTGCTCTTGTTAAAGAAGTTTAAGAAAGACTCTCATATTGTAAATATTTAGATAGGGTCTCTCACTTTTCTTTGATACTACTGATTTTCAGCAAGTGAATTATATAGTTCAAAATGCTAGAAATGTCTATACGTTCTATAAGAGAAAGCATATCCTGCCATTCTTGCATGCAGTGAAGCCCTGCCAGTCGAAAATCATTGCATCTGTGACTTCCAAAGAGGAAAAAAAAATGTTATTTTTTGTTGATTTGTAAAGAGAGTTTAAATGTCATGTGAAAAAAATAGAATGTAGTAAAATTTTATATATTTATGAAATATTTGAAAGGCATATTTTTTTAAATATCAAACGGGGCTATTCATAAAATAAATTGATTGTATGTCAAGATGTCCTAATTTAAAAGAGTAGTTTTATAAATCATGGTCAACATTCCATGTAAATATTTGAGCTTTACACAGATAGATCCAAGTGCACGATCTGTGCACTGCACATTTGATAGCATTATTCACTGGTTTTCCTTCAGACTTGTCAAGTTCATATTAGAAACAGAGACAAAAACCACTCCAATGGCCTTGACACATAATCACACCAAAATAGATAATCAGACGAAGTATTATATAACAACATGATCCAGACAGTGAGTTCTAAGTGTATTAAATAAATAGCAGAAATTTTGTTTTTAAAAAATGAAAGAGGGAGGGTTGCCAATCTGAAGTCTTAAGTAGATTGTTTGGGTAGCATATTTCCTTCTTTGAACATTGTCTAAAATTTTCTATAAATCAAGACTTCTTGTACAGAGAATGATGGGAAATATGTAGTAATTCAGGCAATCGCCTGAGTAATTTAGGCAGTCCAAATTCTTTACCCTGAAATACCCACATTTAAAAAAAAAATTGCAGATAATTGCTTCAGTTATTTACTTTGGGGACAGAAATGTAGTGTAAAGTGGGAGAAACTGAGTCCTTTTTTGGTGGTGGTAATAAGATGTTATAAAAATATAACGTTTTAAAAAAGAAAGGTCCAGACCTTTGTTTATTTAAGGGCAGAGCTAGAACAATATTTTTTAAATAATGGGGATAAAAGGGGCCCTTTGGCAATTTTAGAAATCAGGTAGTATATATATATATACTACCTGAAACGTAGTATATATATATATAAACTACCTGAAAAAAAATATATATATATATATTTTTTTTTTGAGACAGGGTCTTGCTATGTTGCTCAGGCTGGTCTTGAACTCCTGGGCTCAAGCAGTCCTCCTGCCTTGGCCTCCCAAAGTGCTGGGATTACAGGTGTGATCCACCGTGCCCAGCCTGTAGACATAGTCTTAAAAATGGTGTTTACATGGCCATCTTGATGCTTAGAAAGATACTCGATTAAAATTTAATAAGGCAGGGCCAGCTCCGAGAGTGCATTGATAACGGCAGCAGAAAGGCCCTGAATTCTGAACTTTCTTCCCCCAGCCTCCTTCTCCAGCAAGGAGAATAGCACTCCTCCCTTCAGAAACCAGCTCCCTCAGTTGGAGTCACTATGTAAGAGAAGAGGAATGTTCACTTTTTAAAATTCATGTATTTAAAATTCAAGACCAAAAAGGAAATTCTGTACTCCTATTATTGACTATAGTCAATTAAACATAAAAAGGTGAAATTAAAATTTAATTTTTTACCCTTATTTTACTGACCAATATGGAATTCTTGGTATCTCTAAGGCTGACCTTCCTGGTATTGTGTAATGATTGAATGTATCTAAACTGTAATAATTTGAAATTGACAAACCTTCTCAGACTTAACAAAACTATGTTGTTAAAATATTTCTAAAGATACAGATTTTTATTATTTATTTTATTTTGACTAGGAAGGATTTATAAATAAATGTAATGAAAAATCTTTGATCTTAATAAAGTACCTTCAAACAATGTGTGTACTTGCTTGAAAATTGTTTTTGCACTTGGATATTCTATTTTATTATACTACTATTCTGATCTATTCCATTATGTTATTTCCCATGGTAGAACAAATTCTATTTTCTACTGTGATATGAAGTGATGTAATTGAACTTGCCATGTCTAAAATTAAATTTCATATTTTTTTTCAGTCAAACACTGCTTTCATCAAGGCTGTTGGAGAGATGGAATTCACTAGTGTTGTTCTTACCCATACAGTCCAGCAATTTAAAAATGTGGAGAACCTCAGTGGGAAGGAAGAATTAGGACCATCAATGATGGGAACACACCTCCCCCACTCCCCACCTCCTCTCCTCCTCCCCACTAGGAATCAGTGTCAAACACATCCTGTTCCTGAGCTCCAGTTAGGCGAAACTCAGCTTTTACAACCGTGCGTATAGGAACAAATTGTTACCTGCTATGCAAACTAGCTAGCATTGGCCTTGCTTCAGTCCTCGAGCCAGTTAGCCCCAGCTCTGCATCCACAGAAAGGTTGCTCTTAAGAGCATTTAAAAGCATTTAAGAGCATGGGATCTGGAGTCAGAATTCTTCAGTTCACATTCTGATTTTGCCTGTTTCCAGCTCTGCAGCCTTGGGAAAATCATTGAACCTCTCTGTTTTCCGTTTTCTCATCAGAAAAAAATAGGGGTAAGAACAGTGATTACCCCATGGGATTGGTGTGGGCATGAAATGAAAGAATCCGTGTATCCTTAGAACAAAACCTGGGGCAGAATTGTTTAAAAATTGTGAGCTCCTGTTGTATAATGGTCATTATCACATCACACAATTTAAAAATAGCTGTGTAAGTATTCTCAACCACCTTACATAAACAGTTTCCCTATTAGTAAACCCACTGGAAGTTTACAATAAATAATTTATTAGAACCTTTATTTTTTATTTTTTTGAGATGGAGTCTCACTGTCGCCCAGGCTGGAGTGCCAGTGGCGCGATCTCCGCTCACTGCAAGCTCCGCCTCCCGTGTTCACGCCATTCTTCTACCTCAGCCTCCCGAGTAGCCGGGACTACAGGCACCCACCACCGCACCCAGCTAATTTTTTATATTTTTAGTAGAGATGGGGTTTTACCATGCTAGCCACAATGGTCTCGATTTCCTGACCTCGTGATCCGCCAGCCTTGGCCTCCCAAAGTGCTGGGGTTACAGGCGTGAGCCACTGCGTCTGGCCAGAAGCTTTATTATTTTTTTAAAAATGTCATAGCTTCCTACCAAGTGACACATCAGGAACTAATTAGGTAATCCCCAATAAGAAGGGAACCAATTTTTATTTTTAACCACTGGGTATGCAATGTAACTGATAACAATTAGAAATGTCCCTTAATTGTATGAATGCCGTTTCTTCTCCTGCCACCCTTTTATCCCCAAATGCGTGTTCAGTTACACTTAAGCTTCTGGAGGGCAGAAAATATTTTACTTTTGTCCAAAAGAACTATCTTATACACATAGGCCTAATCACTGCCTGGCCAAATTATACTTATTTTTTATAATTTCCATACATGATCTCATGTAATACCACAACTATCTTACATGGAAGATATTATCTTCATATTTTACAGTGGAGCAAACTGAGCAGCAGGGCTGGAGTGCCTTGCCCAGGGTGACATTGGTGATGAGGAGTGAAATCAGGGATGGAATGTCATCTGGCATCCTTCAGCTCCATGCTGTTTCCACTGCATTGTGCTTCATGGGGTTTCTGTAAGTTGAGCTAAAGCTGGGAACAAGTTAAGATTTGGGTAATTAGGGGAGTGATTGTTCACACTTAAGCACATGCAGTTGGTGAAGAATTTTCTCAAAACACTGTTGCTTTAGTCAGATACAACTTCATGTTTCCATGCCTGTATAAGTGGGTTCATCTTCAAACAATGGCTGTTATCAGAAATACATAAAAAGCTTAGATAGCATACTACGAAATTCTCTGTTAAGTCTGCCTGAGTTCCAGTCCCTATTCAAGACTGGCCTCAGTCAATCATGATAATATCTTTGTAGTGATTTATCTGGGCCGGTCATGCTACCAGTTCCAGGTCATGTCGGTTGGAGGAGCTATGAGAAAGACACATTTCCCTGATTTAAACAAACAACTGCATGAAATGAAAATCCTTTATGGTCCTATCCTCATCTTTCTGCTTTGATGCTCAATTATGTTGTGATACTTGTCAATATGACAGCTGTAATCCTAACCCCACGTCAGAGGATGATAAAGGCCAATGTACTAAGGATGACTGAGTGAAAAAGATCCTAACTCCATAATACTGAACTGCTGCACCAATCCTGGGACTTACTTCCTCTAAATGTTAAATTAAAAAAAAAAAAAAAAAATGTTCTGATGGTTTAAGTCATGGCTTCCTTGCTGCTGAAAGCACTCCTAATTTGAAACAGTATTCATGAGCAACTCAGGCCATTCTCAATATCTACTTTTCACTTAGCAAAAGTTGTCCTTTTGCTCAGCTGTCACATGCCCTGCTTTGATACAATTACTAAGCATTAATACACTCTATAGAATGGTCCAATGCAAGACATTCCATTTAAATTTTATTTTTCTCAGATTCCATTTCTTTTTCCTGCTCAATATGGATAAGAATTTAACCTTAAAATTCAAGTTCAGAAAAAATTTGTTCTTAATGTTTTTGGATTTACAAATGTATGATGGTTGTGTTCTATTAGTCACTCAAAATATGTTATAAATTAACAGGCTGACTAAACACTGCAGAGTCTACCATTTCAAACAAAGTAATGCTTGTTTAATTGTTTAATTTGATTCGGACAAGAATTATACCAAAAGGTTCCATTTGTTAAGCCCTTGCTCTGTGCCAGGCATTGCTACTTAGTTGTAGATAAGCTGTTTGTGATCATCAGTTTCACTTAAACATAGAAAAGTTCTAAATAGAAATATATTTGAATAACTACAAAATATAGCTACAAAACATCTATTGCTGTAAATGTTAAAGGAACGCAATGTAGCATAAAGTAAAACCTTTTGAAAATATATTACTATTAGGAATCTAGAAGATATCACAGTAACGGAGGATGGAAGAAGGAAGGAAGCAATATAAATGTACGTAAATATCAGTTAAGTAATTATTTTTTAAGAATGTGACCAGCTTGGGCAGCATGGTGAAACCCTGTATCTGCAAAGAAAAAAGGAAAAAAGCCCGGAATGGTGGCAAGCACTGGTAGTCCCAGCTACTCAGGAAGCTGAGGTGGGAGGAACATTTTAGCCTGGGAAGTCACCGCCGTGAGTTGTGATCGCGCCACTGCACTCCAGCCTGGGTGATGGAGTGAGAGACCCTGTCTCAAAAAACGACAAAACAAAAAAAAATTGAAAGCAATTTCCAGTGGGACTATAATTAAATACAAAGAATCAAAAAGAGAATCCATAAAACGAGATGACAGAAGCAAGACCAACTGTATCTCTAACAAGAGATTTAAATGGCATAAATTCATGTATTGAGACGTTTCAACTACATTGAAAAATGAAACCAACTGTATGCTTCCAGATGAGAAAGATTTTAAGTGAGAGGATTAACTACAATATGCCAGACAGATGCAGACGGAAAGCAGAGAGCACAAAAGAACAAAACAAAACAAAAAACCAGAGTTGAAGTCAATGCTTATTAATTGGGTCAAAAAGTTGTTCTTTAGTAATTAATGCTATGAGCCACTACAAGAAGAGCATTGAAGGCCTAAAACAAAACATGAGAAACATAATCAACAAAACCACCTTACTTGATAATCTGTAAAACACATCTTTCAGACCGTGAAGAAAAATGGTTATAGAGGGTCTCAATGTCATAATTCTTCAGGCTGATGTCATAGCATTTTATGGATTCTCTTTTAGATTCTTTGTATTTAATTTTAGTCCCACAGGGAATTGTTTTCATAGCTATGTCATAGCTATGGAAAGAGAATTTTGTCCTGAAAATGAGATTACATCTCATTGAGCATTTACAAAACGAAATTCTAAAGTAGGCCACAGAAAAGCCTCATTAAACTCCAAAATACTTAAATACCTCAAATTACATTTTATGACCCTAGTCCAATAGAACTAGAAGCAAATAGCAAATATAAACTGAAAAGGGACCTAGAAATAAAAAAATTTAGAGTTTCTGATCAAGGAAATAAAAATGAAATTACAGATTATCCAGAAAATAACACTGAAATCAGAATCTATGGAATCTGAGTAAAACTGAGCTCAAGAAAATTTGTCGCTTTAAAAACTTTTCCAAGAAAAAAATAAAAATAAACATTGGCTCAAGCAACTCGGGAATAGAATAACACGAGTGGTACTGTATTTTGGCTAGGTTATTATATAACACTGAAGTTTTCCAGGAATGCACTACCATGTAGAATCAAAGGGAGATTGTACTTTCATTTTTTTTTCAAACTTTACTAAGAGGTTTTTTTTTTTTTTTTTTTTTTTTTTTTTTTTTTTTTTTTTTTTTTAACCATTTTGGAACATCATGTCACCAATTGCAATGCAACTCATGGCATTTGAGTCTCCACTGACCCCTCTCGTTTGTCCACACCTTCGCTGTGGCACACACAGTAACTACATCCATTCAATTTCTGTTTTCTTCTACAGAAGTGCTGCTTGAGCCTTTATGTATGAAAATATGTCTTATTTTCAATGGTTTTCCTTTCGTTTATCTCTTCCTTTACAATGGGGTTTCTTGCCGTTGATGTAGATTATTCCAGTAGACTTCATTTCAGGACAGCAAAAGGAATATTACAACATTTCTTTTACAGAAAGGGATCCCTGTGTGGGCTAGGTGGAGTCTCGCTGCTTCTGATATGTGGCCATTTAAATCCCATCTGTTTTTCCCCTTTGAAGTTCACCGGCTCATCCTGTTTTAATATTTTAGGGTAATTAATATGTAACAGCATAAATTAGTACCCCCGGACATACTACTGCTATGAACAGACTGTTAAAGATGAAAATAACTGTAATGTTAAAATATTTTCAAAAAGAAAACGATTGAATAAAATAATGGACATTACCACAGACCTAAATATTAAATCAAAAGATTAACCTGATAGACTCTTCGAGAACATAATTTTTAAAAGATAAGAGATGAAAACAGTATTATGTTGAGACATGGATAGTAGATCCAAGAGACCCACTGTCCACCTAATAGGATTTCCTATTAAGCTAAAGACATGAAATGAACAATACAGTAAATTTCCCTAAATTGAAGATAACATCTTCAGACTTAAATCTCCATTCACTGACCTACTACAGTGTTGCAAAAAGATCCAGACACTTCTTCCTGGAATTTGTGACCTCCTGTAGTAGAGAATCCTATAAGCTCAGAGAAACAGAAAGAGAGAGAGTGATATGGATAGGCTTTGTGTCCCCACCCAAATTTCATCTTGAATTGTAATCCCCAGGTATTCAGTGAGAGCCCTGGTGGGAGGTGATTGGATCATGGGGGCAGTTTCCCCATGCTGTTCTTGTGATGATGAGTGAGTTCTCAGGAGATCTGATGGCTTTATAAGGGGCTCTTCCCCCTTTACTTCCACACACTCTCTCTCACCTACCGTCATGTAAGATGTGCCTGCTTCCCTTTCCACCATGATTGTAAGTTTCCTGAGGCCTCCCCAGCCATGCCTCCTGTATAGCCTGTGGAACTGTGAGTAATCAAACCACTTTCCTTTATAAATTACACAGTCTCAGGTATTTCTTTACAGCAGTATGAGAATGAACTAATATATATGTGTGTATGTACATATATATGTGTGTATATATATATATACACACAGAGGTGGGGAGAGGGAGGAGAGAGAGAGAGAAGAGAGAAATGTTACTTATAAAGAAATACAAAATCTGCTAGGCCTCAAACATCTCATCTGCAATAGGATAGTAGATGACAAAACCCATATCATATACTGTGGGGAAAATAAGTCTAAGCCTAGAATTCTGTAACCATTCAGACTATCATTAGGAGCAACAATAAATAAGCTCAGATGTTTTTACCATGCCTATATTCTTCCTGGAAGTAAAGCTCAAAGATGCACTTCAGCATTGAAAATAAATTCGTGAATGAAGAAGGCATGAATACAAGCAAAATAAGTAAAAGAATCAGGAAAACTTAGGACAATACTAAATAAGAAGGATTTACATTCAAATCATTGCTATACCATTTCCTAGCTGTTACATCATGCAAACTACTTAACCTTCTTGAACCTTCATTTCCTAATCTACAAAACAGAAGTAATAATAAGATTAATACAATAGGGCTCATTAAAATACTCTACCTAAAGCCCTTAGGACAGTGCTTGGCATCGGGTAAATGTTCAGTAGATGTTAGCTATTATTATAATCAATTGCTAAAGAATTTTTGGAGGCCAATTTTGCAGTTCCATCAAATGTTATAATACTCATGCCATGTCCCTGAACTAAACGGCTTCCATGCACACTCATATTTGTGTAGCAATGTTAATCGCAGTAGAATTTATTGTGGAAAAAATTTAAATCAATCTCTTGTTAGTGAGGGAATAACAAACAATGATATAATATAGTTTTGACTACTATATCACTGTTTTAAAATATGGGGTGGTTTTTTTGCATTATATTATTAACGCAAAAGGTATATATATAATGCAAAAGGTATATAATGCAAAAGGTATATAATATTTTTTATTATAATACAATATATAGTATTACTTATAAGTAATATATCAAAATATATTTATT